>NC_047110.1:50622484-50812484 GCF_902500255.1 Thalassophryne amazonica | reverse complement strand
ATTCCCTTATCAGTCCCTTTCAGCTTGGGACTCCGACGAGGGCGGTCACATCTCCTCCACTCTCCCTTATCTCTCTGCTTTAACCTTCAAGTCCCTACTTCACCAGACTTTTGAATTCCTCAAAAATATATTGGATTCTGGATCTATTGGACTACTATTGGATTAACCATGGAATTGATCAGCTGGTCTCGGAACGCTGTTGACACCATTTTTTCTACAAGAAGGTCAGGACCGGGGGATCGTGCCTGCCCAGATGGAACGTATCCTGTGGGCTATGTCCTCGACTCCTGGAGTTTCTGGCGTGTGGCATGCTTGGCACCTTTCTCTGTGGAGGACGTTGAAGACCTATTCATTTTTGGTCTTATGGTAGCAGGGCTGGTACTTTTTGGCTTATGTGCTGCCCTGATCTACCGTAAAATTGGCAAGACGGCGGCATCAAGAACCACGGGCCCTCGCTTGTCCGTCATGATTAACAAGGTCGGCAAGGCAGTGCATTCTCAGACTGCGTTGACTCTTGAACTCAGACGGAAATTGGATGACACCTTGGAGCTGATGCGTGCCTTGCAGTTGAAGCTGAAGGTTTCGGAGGCCGGTGAATAGTCTACATTCTAAATTAGGAATATTCTTAACTCATAATTGGGATTTGGCTGAGTGAGTGGAACTGTAAAAAGTGTTTTTCACTGCTCGGCTGCAACACTACAGGCATCAAGGTCAATTGCCCACTGTTTTCCTCCAGAGGAATTTATCCAGGCTCTGGTGAGATTATTTGGCTCCATTCTTATCTCAACCCACAAGGACAATAAACTGACAGACTTACACATGGACCGAAGCATGCTCCAGCCTCTCCTCTTATCACTCTTCCTGCCCCTCCGTCCCTGTGGCAGGCATCATCCTCTCAAGCTGGCCTGGCGGCGCTACTTGACAGTTGCAGCGGCTACAACACACTCACATTGCCTCAATTGGTAAACGGACTCTTTCAAGTTTAGTGCACATAAACAATGTCAAATGTATATGTGTTGTCCTGATGTGTGCCATTATTACGGTAAACAAGTAATAATTGTAGATCAATTGCTGTTGTATGTGGAATGTGTGTACGGACATCTCGTTGTTGTAATGACAATGATAATAAAAGCTATCTATTTATCTATTCTTATCTACCTAATACCTCGTGAATTTTCTGTGTACTAAAAGTAGGCTTTACAGGTTTTCTATGTCAACATTTTAGTGACTCTTAAACGAAATAAATACGAAATTAGCACTCGATACTTGATCTCTGGACATAAATAAACTCTGTACATGGTGGATCCTTGATCTCTGGACATAAGTAGAAATAAACAAAAGCTGTAGTTTTTGTCGGAAGCATTTCCTTTCAGGCATTAATGGCACAAATGTAACTCCATAGACTCTGAGCTGAGCTCAGCTGGCTGCACTGCAAATCAGCATCAGTATAATTAATAAAGAACGCAGGATGTCTCATTTTGGGAGGAAAAAACATTTTAGTCTGTTGTACTTTGTATTACAACATTCGAAAAGAGGTGTCATTTGATTTAAAATGGCAATTCGCTTTGAAGTTATTAATTCCGACTGGACTCTATCTAACTTGACTCGGCAGAGAGCGGCACAGTGTTTGGAGCTGTGCAAACGGAATGGAGGACAGTTCTCTTTTCTTGCCCGCAACAAGACAAGAGTCCCAGTTAGTGACTTTAATCCGCACAAAAGTGACTCAAGATTGACATCTTTAAATGGCTTTGAGAGCAGTTAAGAAGCGGACTTGATCCTTCTGAAAAGTAGCGAAGCACAGAACCAACGAAGCAGCGGGTTGGAGCACTGCTTTGTTGGATCAAGTTTCAAGCAGAGCCGCTGCAGAAGCCGTTGATTGCAGACGCACTGCACGTTTTGCAGTCAACATAGAGAAATTATCATTTTCCCGACAAACACCCTCAAAAACAGCGGCTGCTCTGAAGGACCGATAAGGGAATTGTTAAGCAAAAAGGCTATTGATGTCGGTGGATCGAATCATTTCTTAATGATTCTCAAAAAGAACTGGTTCTTGATACCCATCCCTAGCAGCAGGTAAAATAAGTATTGAACAAGTCAGCATTTTTCTCAGTAAATCAAATTCTTGAGGTGCTATTGACATTACATTTTCAACAGATGTCAGCAACAACCCAAGTAATCCACACATACAAAGAAATAAAACCATAATGTTCATAAATTGTGTGTAATAATGTGAAATGAGACTGAAAAAAGTATTGAATGCCTAAAGAAAGTTAGGCACAAAAAGGCATGGAAAGCCAAAACACCAGCTGAACTCAGTAATTACAAAGCAATCCTACCCCTTGTCAGTGCAAATTAATATCAGTTGGTTCAGTCCCAATTGATGGCCTATAAAAAGGTGTCTCATTACCAAGGTGTCACACAAGGAAACATCTCCTGATGGGTCAAAGTAACGAGCTCTCTCAAGTAGGGCTGAAATGATTAGTCGAAAAGCTTCGCTTAACGTTACATATGCCAGGCCTGTGTATGGCGCTGTAATGTCCCCAGAAAAACAAACAGAAGAAGACTAGCGCAAGCGCTAATTAAATTAGCACAAAAGCTACAGCTTTTCAACGCGGCAAACAGAATGAAATGAAGCCTTTTAGGAAAAAGACGGTCCACGTTGATCATCTGAAATAGCTTACTGTGCATTTAAAGCAAAGCAGTGTGTTTGTTTTTGTTTTTTTTATAAACACAGTTTCGTCCGCTGGCCGCTCTACATGCGGTGGCCGGCTGCTGCCTCTCTCTGCCCGGTGTGAGCGGCTCAGCACTGCCCTCACACAGCTCCATCCTGGCCACAGACAGTCTCTGGAAGAAGTCCACTCTTTCTTCTGTTTGACTCAGAATGAGTGTTTCGCTTTTTAATTTTCGCAATACACAATGCTTCACAAACACGGGAACTCAAATAAAATAATAAATAATAAAAAACAGTGACTGCGAGGCTTGCATGTTCAGCCTCCAGCGGAAAATGAAATGCACTGGCTGAATCGCAGAGAGTGTTAAAAAGAAATTCATGCAGGGACCCAGTCCGCCACCTTAATAAATAAATAAATAAATGAATAAAAGTGGTTAAATTTTACAAGTTGGGGAAAACAAAAAACAGAAACCCACAACCCATCGCCATTTCAGCAAAATGTCAAGACTTTGGCCCGACTTTGGTTGAGCTCCTGACACCAGGAAAGATCCAAAACTTGGAAAGATGTGAAAAAATAAAAAATTACCCAGGAAAACAGAAAGGGATACACTAAATTTGACAATCTCCGTGATGACGCAGTGACATTGTGCCATTACTTAGGGAGAGCCCTGGACTGTTAATGTTTTAAAACGCAAAAGTACTTTTTATCCGATTACTTGATTAATCGATTACTAAAATAATCGATAGCTGTAGCCCTACTCTCAAGATCTTTGCAACCTTATTGTTGCAAAACATACCAATGGCATTGGTTACAGAAGCATTTCTAAACTTCTGAACGTTCCAGTGAGCACTGTTGGGACCACAATCTGGAAGTGTAAAGAACATAATTTCACAATAAACCGGCTATAACCAGGTGCTCCTAGTAAGACTTCTAATGGAGGGGTGAAACAAATTAGAAATCTGGAGGTGGAAACATCATGGTGTGGGGCAGTTTTTCAGCATACGGCACTAGAAAACTTCATATGATTGAATGAAGGATGAATGGAAAAATGTATAATCTTGATTAAAAATCTGCTGCCATCTGCCAGGATGATGATGGAAAAAAGGGTGGCTAGTTCAGCAAGGCAATGATCCCAAACACACAACCAAGGAAACTCTTAATTGGTTTCAGAGAATGAAAATAAAACTACTGGAATGGCCCAGTCAATCACCTGACTTGAATCCCGTTGAAAATCTCTTGAAAGAACTAAAGATCAGAGTTGATACAAGAGGTCCACAGAACCTTCAAGATTTGAAGACTTTGTGTAGAAGAATGGGCCACCTAAGCAATGCATGTGACTAGTTTCCATATGGTAGGTGTCTTCATTATATCAATTTCAATAAGCATGTTCATTTTCTGCTGATTAAAGCCTCTGAACGGGACTCTCTTTCTGTGCGAATTTTTTATTAATTCGTCATTAACGTGACTTTTTTTTGTGGGGCGGCTAACGACGCAGTTCTTAGCCGTGGACCTTAATATCTCCCGCTTCTCTGGTTCCTAAACTAAAGTTAGTGTCCCTTATGAACATAAGTGATAATATCTTCTGCTCCGTGTGTGTGTGTGTGTGTGTGTGTGTGTGTGTGTGTGTGTGTGTGTTGCAGGGTTTGCTGTGGGTCTGTGCTGAGTAAAGGTGGAAAGACAGATCATTCCGCAATCAATAAGTTCAAAGTGAATCACAGTTTTAAATCAAATGACACCACTTTCCAAACGTTGTAAAACAGACAGCATACTACAACCGACCAAAATGGTTTTCCCCCAAAATGAGACGTACTCCATTACGTTGGGGAGAACTTATCCCGGTGTCGCAGTCTCAGCGCTCCAGTCTGAACACAGCCACACTGCAGCGCTCCAGGCATGAGTATTGTAGGGGAGATAGGGGCGAAAGTAACATTTGACATTTATACCCCCCTGAAACACTATTGCCTGCATTTTGAGGGCCAAATTTTGTTAAGTAAAGCCATAGTTTTTTGTTTGTTTGTTTGTTTTTTTTATCTTTGTTACAGCCTTACTTTAAAGCTAAAAGAAACAAGGCATCAGACCAAAACATGGAAGAGTGTAGAAATGTGCGTTACTGCACAGGAGCTAGCTAATTTATACACAGCAGTTTACTATAGAAAATCCTTACAAATGTTTTTTTTTTTTTAACTTCGAGATTAATTTCTGATTACTCTGCATTTTGAAGTTTAAAAAACACCAAAGGCCTTTTATAAGCCCATAAAGCAAAAGCTTCGGTGGGATCGAAGCCTGAGCAGTCCCCAAACCCTCGGCTTCTTAAGGTGATTTTTCCATCCCATTACGCTGAGAAAAAAATCCTATTGACAACCCTGTCATTGAGAAAAATAGTATAATAGTATAAAAATAGCATGATCAGTACTTATTTTACCCGCTGTAAATCCTTTCAACTTTTGTAATTAGCTTAGTGGTGATGTGTGCTGCTGCTGGGGGCAGAAAATTTGGACCGAATACATTCTGGTTAATATTTTAGAATAAACATTAAGTTTATGTCTGAGAGCTTTTCAATGTTCTTTTAAAAACTACTGCATCAGTGACACGGGCCACATTGAAATATGAATTGCTGCATCTCATAGTTTATCTTCTGTCTCTGTTTCTTTTTGTCAGTTATTGGCCATTAAAAGGCAGATTCAATATCTGCAAGTAGCTCATATCAGCCAATAACATCAGCTTGCCAATTTATCAGCGGGATGGGAGTCGTACTTGGGCTTGGTCCAACGTACTGAGCCTATCCCAGCTATTATTGGGCGAGAGGCAGGGTACACCCTAGACAGGCTGTCACAGTCTGTCAGAGTGTGAAGAAACTGGTGAAAGGAGAGTTCAGGTTTGTATTTTCCTTGACTTTCAAGTTGAGCTCCCACTCCTCTGATAGCTGTGTGGTGTGTGATTCTGAGGCTGTGGATGAGTACAGCTCTGAAACTGGCTTCCATTTAGAGTTTGCTGAATATGAAAGCACAGAACATACTGGCTTGCTGTCAGTTATCATTTGCGTCCCACTTGTCAGTTGTCTGCCTCGTCATCTTTTTTTGTTTTGAGAGGTTGCCTAAATTATGCTAATATAACATACTACAGCCATTCACTTGAGTTTGCCACGATGACACCTTAAAGGAAGTACTTTTGAGTGTTTCCTCTGGTTAGGGGGTGAAAATTAATAAGTAGATTAATCGCAATATGGATGTTGGCCTATTCTGATTTGGTTTGCAAATGTCAAAAATTGATTTTTAGTCCAGGTACTCTGTTACCCAAAACAAATTGCAACAGTTTTTTCCAGATACATTTCCTGTATCTAGAAACATGCAAAAAGAACATAAAAAGTTTACCCTGATACACTGAGTGGAACACATTGAAATTTACATCTGTAGGCTGGCTGTTTTTACCCTATCTATGGAATTACTAAAAGTAATTTACTACACTATTATCACACTACGTACTTTTGTTGCAGATATGAAGATGGTGAAACTTTGTGTAAGGTCACCCAAAACATTTGTTTCTCTTCTTGTTGTTACAAACCTGCTTCTTTAAAATTAGTTGTTGAATTTGTAAAAAAAACAAAAAAAAAACATAGCAGTATATAATAACAAAGGCTAGCAGGGGTGGTGGCCAAGTGGTTAATGCGCTTGGTTTTGGTGCAGAAGGTTCAAATCCCACCCCTGCCACATTTCTCCATGTAATGTGGAGTTGTGTCAGGAAGGGCATCCAGCGTAAAAACCTGTGCAAATTCAACATGCAGATCCACCTTGGATTTGCGGTGGTGACCCCAAGTGCAAACAAGGGAGCAGCCGAAGGGACTTACTTTTACATATAAGAACAAAGGCTGGCAACTGCTAGCACCAAGAAAGATGATGCGACAGATGCATTTGATTATCAGCTTTGCTATTACCCATCAGCTTTATTTGACTCTGTAAATATCCTGAGACCAGCCAACAAATCTACACTCGGAGATGCATTGTGGTCCCAAGACGTCGCTGCTTTGTCTGGGCCAACTGAGGCAGTCCACTATGTTTTGGATGGTGGGGAATTGTTGCATCTGATCCCTTGGACAAGAAGTGCAGCATGGCAGAAGATCCTTGAACAGTATAAACTCCACGTCCTTCACAGGTATCAATCAATTTCAATCAATTTTTTTTTTATATAGCGCCAAATCACAACAAACAGCTGCCCCAAGGCGCCCCACACTGCAAGGCAAGGCCATACAATAATGATGTAAAACCCCAACGGTCAAAACGACCCCCTGTGAGCAAGCACTTGGCTACAGTGGGAAGGAAAAACTCCCTTTTAACAGGAAGAAACCTCCAGCAGAACCAGGCTCAGGGAGGGGCAGTCTTCTGCTGGGACTGGTTGGGGCTGAGGGAGAGAACCAGGAAAAAGATATGCTGTGGAGGGGAGCAGAGATCGATCACTAATGATTAAATGCAGAGTGGTGCATACAGAGCAAAAAGAGAAAGAAACAGTGCATCATGGGAACCCCCCAGCAGTCTACGTCTATAGCAGCATAACTAAGGGATGGTTCAGGGTCACCTGATCCAGCCCTAACTATAAGCTTTAGCAAAAAGGAAAGTTTTAAGCCTAATCTTAAAAGTAGAGAGGGTGTCTGTCTCCCTGATCTGAATTGGGAGCTGGTTCCACAGGAGAGGAGCCTGAAAGCTGAAGGCTTTGCCTCCCATTCTACTCTTACAAACCCTAGGAACTACAAGTAAGCCTGCAGTCTGAGAGCGAAGCGCTCTATTGGGGTGATATGGTACTACGAGGTCCCTAAGATAAGATGGGACCTGATTATTCAAAACCTTATAAGTAAGAAGAAGAATTTTAAATTCTATTCTAGAATTAACAGGAAGCCAATGAAGAGAGGCCAATATGGGTGAGATATGCTCTCTCCTTCTAGTCCCCGTCAGCACTCTAGCTGCAGCATTTTGAATTAACTGAAGGATTTTTAGGGAACTTTTAGGACAACCTGATAATAATGAATTACAATAGTCCAGCCTAGAGGAAATAAATGCATGAATTAGTTTTTCAGCATCACTCTGAGACAAGACCTTTCTGATTTTAGAGATATTGCGTAAATGCAAAAAAGCAGTCCTACATATTTGTTTAATATGCGCTTTGAATGACATATCCTGATCAAAAATGACTCCAAGATTTCTCACAGTATTACTAGAGGTCAGGGTAATGCCATCCAGAGTAAGGATCTGGTTAGACACCATGTTTCTAAGATTTGTGGGGCCAAGTACAATAACTTCAGTTTTATCTGAGTTTAAAAGCAGGAAATTAGAGGTCATCCATGTCTTTATGTCTGTAAGACAATCCTGCAGTTTAGCTAATTGGTGTGTGTCCTCTGGCTTCATGGATAGATAAAGCTGGGTATCATCTGCGTAACAATGAAAATTTAAGCAATACCGTCTAATAATACTGCCTAAGGGAAGCATATATAAAGTGAATAAAATTGGTCCTAGCACAGAACCTTGTGGAACTCCATAATTAACTTTAGTCTGTGAAGAAGATTCCCCATTTACATGAACAAATTGTAATCTATTAGACAAATATGATTCAAACCACCGCAGCGCAGTGCCTTTAATACCTATGGCATGCTCTAATCTCTGTAATAAAATTTTATGGTCAACAGTATCAAAAGCAGCACTGAGGTCTAACAGAACAAGCACAGAGATGAGTCCACTGTCCGAGGCCATAAGAAGATCATTTGTAACCTTCACTAATGCTGTTTCTGTACTATGATGAATTCTAAAACCTGACTGAAACTCTTCAAATAGACCATTCCTCTGCAGATGATCAGTTAGCTGTTTTACAACTACCCTTTCAAGAATTTTTGAGAGAAAAGGAAGGTTGGAGATTGGCCTATAATTAGCTAAGATAGCTGGGTCAAGTGATGGCTTTTTAAGTAATGGTTTAATTACTGCCACCTTAAAAGCCTGTGGTACATAGCCAACTAACAAAGATAGATTGATCATATTTAAGATCGAAGCATTAAATAATGGTAGGGCTTCCTTGAGCAGCCTGGTAGGAATGGGGTCTAATAAACATGTTGATGGTTTGGATGAAGTAACTAATGAGTGATGAGTAGAAAGATGTCCTAGCTTTACGGAGGGCTTTTTTATAGAGCAACAGACTCTTTTTCCAGGCTAAGTGAAGATCTTCTAAATTAGTGAGACGCCATTTCCTCTCCAACTTACGGGTTATCTGCTTTAAGCTACGAGTTTGAGAGTTATACCATGGAGTCAGACACTTCTGATTTAAAGCTCTCTTTTTCAGAGGAGCTACAGCATCCAAAGTTGTCTTCAATGAGGATGTAAAACTATTGACGAGATACTCTATCTCCCTTACAGAGTTTAGGTAGCTACTCTGCACTGTGTTGTTATATGGCATTAGAGAACATAAAGAAGGAATCATATCCTTAAACCTAGTTACAGCGCTTTCTGAAAGACTTCTAGTGTAATGAAACTTATTCCCTACTGCTGGGTAGTCCATCAGAGTAAATGTAAATGTTATTAAAAAATGATCAGACAGAAGGGAGTTTTCAGGGAATACTGTTAAGTCTTCTATTTCCATACCATAAGTCAGAACAAGATCTAAGATATGATTAAAGTGGTGGGTGGACTCATTTACTTTTTGAGCAAAGCCAATAGAGTCTAATAATAGATTAAATGCAGTGTTGAGGCTGTCATTCTCAGCATCTGTGTGGATGTTAAAATCGCCCACTATAATTATCTTATCTGAGCTAAGCACTAAGTCAGACAAAAGGTCTGAAAATTCACAGAGAAACTCACAGTAACGACCAGGTGGACGATAGATAATAACAAATAAAACTGGTTTTTGGGACTTCCAATTTGGATGGACAAGACTAAGAGACAAGCTTTCAAATGAATTAAAGCTCTGTCTGGGTTTTTGATTAATTAATAAGCTGGAATGGAAGATTGCTGCTAATCCACCGCCCCGGCCCGTGCTACGAGCATTCTGACAGTTAGTGTGACTCGGGGGTGTTGACTCATTTAAACTAACATATTCATCCTGCTGTAACCAGGTTTCTGTTAGGCAGAATAAATCAATATGTTGATCAATTATTATATCATTTACCAACAGGGACTTAGAAGAGAGAGACCTAATGTTTAATAGACCACATTTAACTGTTTTAGTCTGTGGTGCAGTTGAAGGTGCTATATAATTTTTTCTTTTTGAATTTTTATGCTTAAATAGATTTTTGCTGGTTATTGGTAGTCTGGGAGCAGGCACCGTCTCTACGGGGATGGGGTAATGAGGGGATGGCAGGGGGAGAGAAGCTGCAGAGAGGTGTGTAAGACTACAACTCTGCTTCCTGGTCCCAACCCTGGATAGTCACGGTTTGGAGGATTTAAGAAAATTAGCCAGATTTCTAGAAATGAGAGCTGCTCCATCCAAAGTGGGATGGATGCCGTCTCTCCTAACAAGACCAGGTTTTCCCCAGAAGCTTTGCCAATTATCTATGAAGCCCACCTCATTTTTTGGACACCACTCAGACAGCCAGCAATTCAAGGAGAACATGCGGCTAAACATGTCACTCCCGGTCTGATTGGGGAGGGGCCCAGAGAAAACAACAGAGTCCGACATTGTTTTTGCAAAGTTACACACCGATTTAATGTTAATTTTAGTGACCTCCGATTGGCGTAACCGGGTGTCATTACTGCCGACGTGAATTACAATCTTACCAAATTTACGCTTAGCCTTAACCAGCAGTTTCAAATTTCCTTCAATGTCGCCTGCTCTGGCCCCCGGAAGACAATTGACTATGGTTGCTGGTGTCGCTAACTTCACATTTCTCAAAACAGAGTCGCCAATAACCAGAGTTTGATCCTCGGCGGGTGTGTCGTCGAGTGGGGAAAAACGGTTAGAGATGTGAACGGGTTGACGGTGTACACGGGGCTTCTGTTTAGGGCTACGCTTCCTCCTCACAGTCACCCAGTCAGCCTGCTTTCCCGGCTGCTCGGGATCTGCCAGGGGGGAACTAACGGCGGCTAAGCTACCTTGGTCCGCACCGACTACAGGGGCCTGGCTAGCTGTAGAATTTTCCACGGTGCGGAGCCGAGTCTCCAATTCGCCCAGCCTGGCCTCCAAAGCTACGAATAAGCTACACTTATTACAAGTACCATTACTGCTAAAGGAGGCCGAGGAATAACTAAACATTTCACACCCAGAGCAGAAAAGTGCGGGAGAGACAGGAGAAGCCGCCATGCTAAATCGGCTAAGAGCTAGTAGCTACGCTAAGCTAGCGGATTCCTAAAAACACGCAAAGTGAATAATGTGTAAATAATTTAGAGGTGATTCAGCAGAATGAGTGCTTTAGTTAAGGCACGTAAAGATTACACTGGGAAACAAATCGTAATCTAGATAACTAGATCAATCTAACTGCGCAGATTAAACAGCTAACAGATACAGAAAAACACCGCTGTGCTCCGGAACAGGAAGTGATACAATACCGCAGTGAGAGCCAACCACCAGTATGGCAAATCTATTGTCGTGTTTGATGATTACAGTGATGCCCCAAGCACCAAAGACTGTGCACATCTGAGAAATGGTGGTGGTAAAGTTGGAGCAGCAGTGCATTTCCTCCCAAGCATGACCCTTCAGAGCAAAAAGGCTGAGTTCCTCTCCAACAAAGAGAACAAACAGTGGTTTATAGCATTGCTGTCCCAAACCCTAGAACAGATTGGCTGTGAAGTTCGCCAGGCAAAAGGAGATGCTGATGTACTGATAGTCCAAACAGCCATAACATCAGCATTAGGACAAAAGACTGTTCTTGATGGAAATGATACAGATCTTTGTGTGCTGCTTATCTATCATGCCAAACACACCAACTTCAAGGTCTTCTTCAAGCCAGAGACAAAGAAGCATGCCCAGAAAGGTGCCAGATGTTGGAACATTATGTCTCTGCGAGTCCTGCTTGGTGATTCCATTTCTGAAAATATTATTTTCCTCCATGTGATTCTTGGCTGTAATACAACCTATGGAGTATTTGAGCTTGGAATGAAAGTAGCTTTCACGAAAATTAAAACCAGTTGCCTATTTCAAGAGCAAGCACGGATGTTCATGAGAAATAGAGTATCCAAAGAGGATAGTGCCAAGGCAGGAAAAAGGGTTCTGGTGTGCTTGTACAATGGAAAACCTGGACAAGGAATCAATGACCTGAGATTTGAATGGTTTTGCACCAAAACTTCATCCAGTACAGTTCTAGGTCAGCCTTGCTCCCTAACACCTACAGCAGCTGCAGCCAAATATCACAGCCTGAGAATGTACCAGCAAGTCCAAGAGTGGAAAGAAGATGACTGCAGAGTGGGGCTGGAAGGTGGTGGAAGGAAAAGTTACACCCATTATGACAGCTCTCCAACCTGCTTCTAGTAAACTGTTGGAAATCATTCGATGTAACTGCAAATCAGGATGCAATACCATGCACTGTTTTTGCCGCAAGCATGGAATGTTTTGCTCTTTGGCATGTTCTGACTGTGGAGGTGTTTATGTTAATATGGCACGTGTATCAGAGGAGACCAATTCTGAATCTGACAGTGACAAGGCTTTATTGAGGGGCTCTTTCAAGCCGACTGAAAGAAGCCTTGAAATGATAACACTTTATTTCTTTATTTCTTGCTTTGCTTCATTTGAGATGGTCATTTTCATTGTTCAGTAATGAGTCACTTATGTTTCACAGAATGGAGTTTGTTAAATAGTGAAAATGCATATTTATGAGATTTTACTGTGTACTAGATTCTCTTCATATAATGATAGAAATAACATAAAACTGATTTATTAGCTTCCACTTTTTTAGTGTATTTTTTTACATAGTTCACAAGGAATTTAAAGAAATAGAAACTTTAGATCATGTTTTATTTCACATTGTGCTACTAAGCAAAACAGGCAATGTGTGGGACGCCTATTGGCTCTGTTGTGATGGATAACTGATTTTTAATTTATTCTAGGGCCACATAACATTTAAATAAAACTTCACGTGCCTGCTTGTTTGCCTTTTGTGGAGATCAGAACTTTTATTATGATTTAGACTAATTTATATATGATGTTACCCAAAAGCAATCTCTTCCAGTGTGGCAGTAATTGGCAAAAATAGTCATTTCTGATAGTCTCATTCATTTGGTAATTTCACCCTGTTCCACTCCGTATATTATGGTAAACTTTTGATATGTTATTCTACATGTATTGGCCTGTCAAACCTGCTTTATTTCATTGCTGTTTTGTTTTTGGTAGGTTGTATATTTCCCATAGATTGCCTGGACTATTTATAAATGTTAATTGCATGGGGGTAGGAATGTGGGTGGTGGCTGCTGTTAGCAAGCATTTTTCCACATTCCTTAAACAAACTTGTATTTCTCCTTTTACTCTTTTTTTTTTTCTTTTTTTTTTTTTTTTGAGCCAGCAATGTGCTTTTGTTTTTGTTTTTTTAAGTGCATTTGCCTTACAGCTTCATTACAACCACTCGACTCCAAATCTGATAACAGTGCAGAGCTGTGTGCCTGACAAGAGATGAACCGCCTGTTTTTTATGACAGATCTGACACACCACAGAACAAGAACTGCCTAGCAACAAATTCTGGCAACATTACACAGCTTTTACTAAAAAAAAAAAAAAAAACTGTTACATGATTGATTGCAGTTGTTCCATGAAAGAAGATATAAGAAAAATCTCAAAGCAAATTGATATTCTGTTTGTTTCTTAGAAGTCTAAGAATAAAGTCCAAATAGCTTAATTGCTGGGAGTGGGTAGGGGAAATAATTGATCCTTAGATACATCGTGATGCAGACATGGAAAATTACGAATTTTATTTTTCATTTATATAGCGCCAAATCACAACAGAGTTGCCTCAAGCGCTTCACACAGGTAAGGTCTAACCTTACCAACCCCCAGAGCAACAGTGGTAAGGAAAAACTCCCTCTGAGGAAGAAATCTCAAGCAGACCAGACCCAAAGGGGTGACCCTCTGCTTGGGCCATGCTACAGACATAAATCACAGAACAATTCATGGACGAATATACTATAAGAAATGCTATTGGCGCACAGGAGAGGAGGGTTGCCAACACAAATACAACTCCCATCTCTGGATGGAGCTGCACCTTAAACAGAGAGAAAAAAAAACAAAATCAGGCTTTAGAAAGACAAAAAATACTGTATAATCGATTCACAACTGTCAATTGATTTTGTAAACGTGACCTGCGTGGGAAGGAATGCGGCCGTTGGCCACCGTGAATGAGATCTTTTGACATTCCTTATGTAAACCTGTGATTCTACTTTTACGCAGTAGTGGGCACAGTTCCTTTAATCTGCTAATGCTTATTAGTGAAGCTAACTTTTTTGTTAGCAGATTAGCTTTTCAGCTAACTTCAAAAACCATCAGTGGACTGATTAGCTTCTGCTAAATTTAGGTTCGCTAACTTTTAGTCCACTAACTTTTTTTTTTTTTTTGCTGGCATAGTAGGTAACGTGAAACGGTCAAAAAGTTTGTAAACCATAAAATCACAAATGTTAGTTTTTCTTTTGTGTTTTGCAGCTGTGAGTAGCTGAGCTCACCCCTATCCCAGCAAAACGGACCTGGCTGCATTTTGACCCAAAATACATAGAGCATCGCCATCTACTGGATGGCGGTGTAAATGGCATCCAACTGTCATACGGTCACCATTCGGTGCACTCCTGTATCACACTTAAACAGAATTTTCAGTTTTGCAAATGTCTTTTTTTATACAAATGAAAAAGTTACATATTTGCAAATACAGATTGTTTGTAAAAAAAAAAAAAACAACACAAACATTACAGTAACGTGTGTATGTGTGTATATATATATAATATTTTTTTTTTTTTTTTTTTTTTTTTTTTTTTTACAGCCAACTAACCAGTGATGAGGAGGCTCAATTTCCTCTGCCTTTGGGCATCTGTGAGTTTTAATGCTCAAACTAGGGCTGCAGCTATCAATTATTTTAGTAATCGAGTGTTCTATTGATTATTCTGGCAATTAATCTAGTAATCAGATAAAAAGTACTTTTGCATTTTTAAACAACATCAATAGTCCAGGGCTCTCCCTAAGCAATGGCACAATGTCACTTCGCCACAGTGTTGGCATTTTGCTGAAATGGCGATGGGATGTGGCTTTCTGTTTTGTTTTCTCCAACTTATAAAATTTAACCATTTTTGTTTTGTTTTTGTTTAGTTTTTTTTATAAAGGTTGATGGACTGGGTCTCTGCGTGATTTTTTTTTTTTTTTTTTTTTTTTTTTTTTAATCCCTCTTTCTCTGCAATTCAGCAGATGCATTTCAGCTGGAGGATGCAAGCCTCGCCGTCAGTTTGTTTTTTTTTTATTATTATTTTATTTAAGTTACCGTGTTGTGTGTTGCCCAAAAAATCCCCGATGCTAGATGCCGGTGGTGGACGCCGGAAGTAAGGGATGCCGTCAAGCTAAAGGAGTCCTACTTGTCTTTGTTGGTAGGTGGGACCCTGGAAGCAGCTGACAGGTACCGGGAGGCCAAGCGTGCCGCAGCCTGTGCGGTCACAGAGGCAAAAACCCGGGTCTGGGAGGAGTTCGGGGAGGCCATGGAGGAGGACTATCGGTCTGCCTCAAAGAAATTCTGGCAAACCGTCCGACGCCTCAGGAGGCGGAAGCAGCTCTCCACCAGCACTGTTTACGGTGCGGGTGGGGAGCTGTTAACATTGATTGGGGATGTTGTCGGGCGGTGGACGGAGTACTTCGAGGATCTCCTCAATCCCATCGTCACGTCTTCCTAAGAGGAAGCAGAGACTGGGGACTCAGAAGTGGACTCATCCATTACCCAGGCCGAAGTCACCGAGGTGGTTAGAAAGCTCCTCGGTAGCAAGGCTCCTGGGGTGGATGAAATCCGTCCTGAGTACCTTAAGTCTCTGGATGTTGTGGGACTGTCTTGGCTGACACGCTTTTGCAGCATCGCGTGGCGGTCGGGGACAGTGCCTCTGGATTGGCAGGCCGGGGTGGTGGTCCCTCTGTTTAAGAAGGGGGACCGGAGGGTGTGTTCCAACTACAAAGGGATCACACTCCTCAGCCTCCCCAGTAAGGTCTATTCCAGAGTACTGGAGAGGAGAATTCGACCGATAGTTGAACCTCGGATTCAGGAGGAGCAGTGTGGTTTTCGTCCTGGTCGCAGCACACTGGACCAGCTCTACATGCTCCATCGGGTGCTCGAGGGTTCACGGGAGTTTGCCCAACCAGTCCACATGTGCTTCGTGGATCTGGAGAAGGCGTTTGACCGTGTCCCTCTGGGCATCCTTGGGGGGTGCTCCGAGAGTACGAGGTCCGGGGTCCTTTGCTAAGGGCTATCCGGTCCCTGTACGACCGCAGCAGGAGCTTGGTTTGCATTGCCGGTAGTAAGTCAAACTTGTTTCCAGTGCAAGTTGGCCTCCGCTAGGGCTGCCCTTTGTCACCGGTTCTGTTCATTATCTTTATGGACAGAATTTCTAGGCGCAGCCAGGGTGTAGAGGGGGTCTGGTTTGGGAACCACAGAATCTCGTCTCTGCTGTTTGCGGACGATGTGGTTCTGTTGTCTTCGTCAAATCAGGACCTTCAGCGTGCACTGGGGCAGTTTGCAGCCGAGTGTGAAGTGTCCGGGATGAAAATTAGCACCTCCAAATCTGAGGCCATGGTTCTCGACCGGAAAAAGGTGCTTTGCCCTCTTCAGGTCGGTGGAGTGTCCTTGCCTCAAGTGGAGGAGTTTAAGTATCTCTGGGTCTTGCTCACGAGTGAGGGACGGATGGAGCGTGAGATCGACAGATGGTGCAGCATCTGCAGTGATGCGGTCGCTGTATCGGACTGTCGTGGTGAAGAGAGAGAGCTGAGTAGGGGGGCAAAGCTCTCAATTTACTGATCGATCTACGTTCCGATCGTCACCTATGGACATGAGATTTGGCTCATGACCGAAAGAACAAGGTTGCGAGTACAAGCGGCCGAGATGAGTTTCCTCCGCAGGGTGGCTGGGCGCTCCCTTAGAGATAGGGTGAGGAGCTCGGAGTCGAGCCGCTGCTCTTCCACGTCAAGCCAGTTGAGGTGGCTCAGGCATCTTTTCCGGATGCCCCCTAGACGCCTCGCTGGAGAGGTGCTCCAGACACGTCCCATCGGGAGGAGGCCCTGGGGAAGACCCAAAACGCGCTGGGCGGACTACGTCTCTCGGCTGGCTTGGGAATGCCTTGGGGTTCCCCCGGATGAGCTGGGGGAGGTGTGTGTGGATCGGGAGGTCTGGGCGGCTTTGCTTGAGCTGCTGCCCCCATAACCCGACTCTGGATAAAGCGGAAGAAAATGGATGATGGATACAAAATTTGACTTGCTCTTTTAAAAAAAAAAATTGTGGGAGCACCCCCAGACGCCCCATAGTTTGAAGTGAGTTTTCTTTGTTTCAGAGGGCTTCATGCCCATTAAAATTCACCAGAATATACAAAATTTGACTTGCTCTTTTAAAAAAAATTCTGTGGGAGATCCCCCAGACCCCCATAGTTTGAAGTGAGTTTTCTTTGTTTCAGAGGGCTTCATGCCCATTAAAATTCACCAGAATATACAAAATTTGAATTGCTCTTTTAAAAAATTTCCGGGGGAGCACCCCCAGACCCCCATAATCAATAGTAAGGATGTCCTGATCCGATCACGTGATCAGAAATCGGACCCGATCACGTGGTTTCAGACTTGATCAAAATCGGACGTTGCATCCCGATCAGGAATCCGATATAGATTTTATCCTCATTATTTTGATCAGCACTATTTCAGGCTCATTATTGCAAATTAATATGCCTTTCATGCGTCGGAAGCGTCAGAGGCGTGAGACGCGTTGCTTTTTAGAGGCGTCAGAAACGTCACTTTAGCTCGGCTTTTGACGTGACGCTTCTCACAGGAGCGCGCATTGCTGCTTGTCAGCAGGCTGACACGGTCAAAGTTCAACCCAATCTTTTTTTTTTTTTTTATTGAACAAAAGAAAAAACAAGTTCAACCGGACAGAGGTGGGGGGAGTTACGTGCGCAAAGTTTCTTTCTTTCAGAACTGCTGTTTGTGTGTTTGCGCGCTCATCCTGACGCCTCGATGGAATGACAAGAGGATGATGGACACTTTCCCACCGAAACTTTTGCTCAGTCATCCCTCCGTGCGCAGCAGGACCCGGTGCTGACCAAGTCCTCAGGACGACAATCTGTCATGTGATTAACAAAAAGAAAAAAACAAATTGTCCTGTGATCGTTTGTCTGCAAAATGGAGCGAAAGTTGGTGTGCGCACGAGCGACATGCACACTCATCACATTTAGGAGCGCGTCTTAAAGAGCTTCCGTCTTCATTCACGTTCACTGTGCTGCTCTGAACTTGTTGAACACTGATAAAGCATCAGAGGGGCACACTGAGGACTGTCAGGACGCAAATGTAAGTTTCTTTTTTTTTTTTTTTTTTCAAGTTGACTTTTGAACTTTCCACGCTCTGAGCTGTGACGTAGCTTCACGCTGTCCAGTAGGAATGATGCGTCGGGCCAAAACATGGAAAACTAGTGGCAGAAACCACTGATCTGTACAAATGGTAAATGGACTGCATTTATATAGTGCTTTTCCATCTGCATCAAATGCTCAAAGCGCTTTACAATTATGCCTTACATTCACCCCGATGTCAGGGTGCTGCCATACAAGGTGCTCACTACACACCGGGAGCAATAGGGGATTAAAGACCTTGGCCAAGGTCCCTTAGTGATTTTCCAGCCAGGCGGGGATTTGAACCACAGATCAGTGCAGAAACCACGTGTCTGAAGAAAAATCCTTGGAAATGTTTTTTGTTGTTGTTGTTTGTTACCTCAAAATTTCTGATTACTGTTTAAAAAAGTTTAGAACACTTGTAATTAAAATAGCTAAATCAATAAATGGTTCTTTAAAAACCTTTCATCTATAAATTAAAACCACCTGTTATTTCAGATTAGATAATTTCTTGTTTAACATAAGGAACCTTTGACATTTATTTTTAGACAAATAAAATATGGAAATTTGTACATTTTTTAAGTCTGGTAGATTTTTTACTTGATTGTTCAAGCTTCCTCAAGGAGACGTGCACTGTTTAAGTGATAAATAATAAAATAAGGTGATTAAAATAAAATTATTATATATTTAGCATTTGTTCATTGTTCATTCAGTTTTTTAAAGTATCGGCTCTAGGGCTGAAACGATTAGTCGAGTAATTCGATTACAAAAAATGTTCGAGGCCAATTCTGTGCCTCGAAGCTTCGTTTAACGTTGTAGTACATATGCCAGGCCTGTGTGTGACGCTGTAATGCCCCCAGAAAAACAAACAGAAGAAGAAGTAGCGCAAGCGCTAATCAAATTAGCACAAAAGCTACAGCTTTCCAACGTGACAAACAGTGAAATAAAGCCTTTTAGGAAAAAGACGGGCCACGCTGATCATCTGAAATGGCTTACTGTGCATTTAAAACAAAGCAGTGTTTTTTTTTTTTTTTTTTTAAACAGTTTCGTCCGCTAGCCGGTCTACGCGCGGCGGACGGCTGCTGTCTCTCTCTGCCCGGTGTGAGCAGCTCAGCACTGCCCTCACACAGCTCCGTCCCGGCCACAGTCTGGAAGAAGTCCGCACTTTCTTATGTGTGACTCGCAATGAGTGTTTCGCTTTTTAATTTTCGCTTTTTTTGGGGCAACACACAATGCTTCACAAACACGGGAACTCAAATAAAATAATAATAATAATACATAAACCAGTGACTGCGATGCTGCATGTTCAACCTCCAGCAGAAAATGAAATGCACTGGTTGAATCGCAGAGGGAGTGTTGAAAAGAAATTCATGCAGGGACCCAGTCCACCACCTTAATAAATAAATAAATGAATAAAAATTGTTAAATTTTACAAGTTGGGGAAAACAAAAAACAGAAAGCCACATCCCATCACCATTTCAGCAAAATGTCAAGACTTTGACTGAGCTCCTGACACCAGGAAAGAGCCAAAACTTGTAAAGATGTGGAAAAAAAAAAAAAAAAATTACCCAGAAAAACACAAAGGGATACACTAAATTTGACAGTCTCCGTGGTGACACAGTGACACTGTGCCATGATTTAGGGAGAGCCCTGGACTGTTAATGTTTTAAAACGCAAAAGTACTTTTTATCCGATTACTCGATTAATTGATAGAATACTCGATTACTACAATAATCGATAGCTGCAGCCCTAATCGGCTTGGGACTCGGTATCGGCAGATACTCAAAATCAGATGACTCGGAATCGGATTGGGGCCAAAAAAAACCTGATCGGGACATCCCTAATCAAGTGTGTTTTTACTTTACACTTTGAAGTGACTTTTCTTTATTTCAGTGGGCTTCATACTCATTAAAATTCACCAGAATATACTAAATTTGACTTGCTCTTTAAAAAAAAATTCTGTGGGAGATCCCCCAGACCCCCATAGTTTGAAGTGAGTTTTCTTTGTTTCAGAGGGCTTCATACCCATTAAAATTCACCAGAATATACAAAATTTAACTTTCTCTTTTAAAACATTTGTGGTGGAGAACCCCCAGACCCCCCATAATCAATACTGTGTTTTTACTTCACAGATTGAAGTGAGTTTTATTTGTTTCAGAGGGCTTCATACCTGTTAAAATTCACCAGAATACACAAAATTTGACTTGGGTCTTTAAAAATGTTCTGGGGGAGCACCCCCAGACCCCCCAAAATCAAGACTACACCCCACCCCCACCACCCTTTTATGTATCTTTATGTTCACGTTTTGCATTCTTTTTATGCTTTGTCTGTCTCTCCTTAGAGGCTATTTAGAATAGATTTGTATGCTGTATAATGTGTTTATTGTATTTATTGAGGAAAAAAGAGTGTGTGCCCCCACTACGCCACATTTTAGGGAATTGGCATTGATTTTTGCCAGCAAAAAATTTCAGTCAGATGAAAATTTATTGCTTTAACCCATGTGCTATGTGAGGCTCAGTGTCTGCTTCTGTTTATGTTCTGTCTCGTGTCTAATTAAAGGTGCTTTTCTTAAGCTAAAAGTAGCGCATGGGCATCACATACTTTTACAGCTGTCAAGTTTTCAAAAGAAGAATTTTGGGGTGTGTCTGTGTCTTTGGGTCTGGACTCTCCAAAAATGTGAAAATTTTGGCGGCTGACTCAGGGCGCATCGCTATTTTTTTGTAATTGTGCACATTTTCACAGGGGTGGTGTGGCCTATGCCCTTAGTCAGCCAAGGTATTTTATGTATGTGATAGATTATGGTCTTACTTTGATTTTGATTAAAATATTGGTGGCTGACTTTAGGCACACAAGTATAGGGGGTGCTTTTTGCCGCCAAACTGCAAAATTACCACTTTTTTGCACAGTGATTTCTCCATGCGCCCTAAGTCAAAAGTGATGAAATATGGCTCGTATTGTCACTCAGCATCACTAGTTTCAGTGGTAAAGAGAGTTTTGTGGCTGGTTTTGGTCGTGACCCTTTTTGCACCATTTTTGTTGGATCACTTCACGAAGAGGCCAAATATGGTAAATTGGCAACTTCCTCCGATTTTCAGAAACTTGCAGAATTTGCTCCCATAACAGGGTAAAGGTGCCTCTGTAAGTTTGCAGTGTGGCAAGCCTTTCTGGCTGTAGGTTTCCACCTGGCCACCAAGTCATCTTCATGAACACAAAGATAAAAGAAACGGGAAAAAGCGTCCTGCATCTTGTGCCATCAGGACATTAAGTGCGGTAAGAATTTTTCTCTCGCTGGAAAACAAACATTGTGGTGTTCAAACAGGATTTCAGACAAGATTATGAGACTTTTTTTTTTTTATTAATGTAGACTTTCTTTCTTTGGAAAAAGACATTGTGGCTTTGAATGGATTTATAGAAATTTACACAAGGATATGTGTTTTGTTTTGTTGTTTTTTTTTACTAAAAGTATGTTATTGAGCTTTTTCAAAATATTCTACAAGCTTTAGCTGTGGTTTTTGAAATGCTTAAACAGTCTCTTCAGTCTTCATGAATATCATGTAGTTTAATTGTTCGGAGTTAATGCATAATTTGGTTCACAATTAAAAGGAAAATCATTCCAGGTCCTATTTCCACGTCATATTATGTTATATCAACATTATCCTTGTCAGTTGAATACAGGCTCATTTAAATTTGCGCCTCTTTTGAGATTTTTTTTCTTCCAAGAGATGCTGAAAATGTATCGTTACCTACAAAATTGATTTGGTTTCATGGGATTGTCACGACGAATTGCGCGAGAGTGTAGAGCCAAAATAGCCTGTCCTGTCCTCATAACTTAACAGCCTTGTACTCGCCACTAACGTGCCTCGAACATCCTCGTTTGTCCTCGTAGTACCCCATACACAAACTGCCCTACACTGTTTTTGCTCAATTTTGAACTTCTTAAATATTTTGAGGAAGTGACTTTTCTGTAACTTTGACTAGGATTTGAGCAATTTTGAATTGAACCAGGTCACTAAATTTCAATATTTGGATTGGAGGAACAGGGCATTTGTGTGCTCCCTGTATCATACTAAATGGATTATTCTGATTGCCCTTTTCTGAACTTTACATAGTTGATCAGGATTGCTTTTATATGAATTCCCTCACACCTCCACACAATAAGTTTAAATATGGTAGTATTAGTGAACAATATGCAATATGCTGCATTCTGTTATTAAGATATTTTGATTTGTTAATTAAAGCTACATTCTTTGCTACTTTAGCTTTAATTTTTGAAATATGGTGTTTCTAACAGATTTTGTGATAGAGTATTACACTAAGAAAAGTGTGTTCATAAACTCTGTATGAAAACATTATCAATTTTAATAATTTAATAATAATTTTACCTAATCCACTTGTCTGTTCTTGCTGTGTGAGCTCTATAATATCTCTGATTTTTGGGGAGCAACAATTATACCTATAGCTTCTCATATTAGTATGATGAAAATTTTATGAATGGGTCAGGGTTCTGTAGCCTTTACTGTCAAAAGAGCCATTTTTGTCCCGTCTTCCACAAATAAAACTCTTCTTGAGTCACAAAACATCTTTGACCTTTTAAAATGAATGAATAACGATAACACAGCTTATGTTTTATCTATATACAGTTTGACTATATATTTTTTTAATTGTTCTTTTTGTTTTTTTTAATAACTCCAAATCACAAAAATTTGGATGATATGAAAAAATGTGGTGGTGGTGGACCCATAATGATCCTGACATTTATTTGACTTCTGTTTACTGCAGACTGTATGAAACCAACATATTTCATGTTTTGTGTGGTCAGCTTTATTTTATTTGTTAATATATATCCATTCCTACATTTAAGACCTGCAGCATTTTCCAAGGAAAAAAAAGATTGGGTAAGGGCAGTTTATTCTCAATGTAAGAATTAATCAATCAATCATTTTTAAAAGCCAGTTTTCTTGAGAAATGTCAGGGGATGAATACATGCACATTTCCAACTCACATCAGTCATTCAGAAATACAAACAGTGTGGTACTTTATGGTAAATCTGTGTCAGGTAGGCAGTTCTCAAAAACTAAATGTTCGTGCTGGAAGGAGACAAGTGACGGAAGCCACCAAGACACAACTCTGGAAGAACCTTTGGCTTCTGTGGGTGTGAGTGGAGAAACTGGGAATAGTGCAATTTTTATCTTCATTTTACATACAGTCCCAGCTTTTTCTGATTTGTAGTTGTTTTCTGTTGCATTTCTGAAAATACAGAACTGCTATAAAGAAAAGTGTTAACATTTGATTGTTCTTTAAAACTTTGTAGAACGAATGTAAACACCAAACTCTTATAAAGAAGGGAAAAAAATACCTGGGCATGTTCAGGAAAACTTTGATATGAACTGAACAGAACAAAGCAGGCTGATTTGACTCCCCCTGTTGTTTTTTTTAATAAGAATAAAATAAGAGGTAACTTACTTTGAAATAAAAATATGTAGCTGCAGCCTAATAACTTCGAAAAATAAGATAAAATAGCAGCTTGTATTTTTGACTGGAGTACATTTTAGTGTGATGATGGAATTCATCCTGTTTTTTCTTCTGTCATGTTTTGTGCTTGAACATAAAACAACTACATTAACTCATGATCTAAAATACTTAAAAAAAAATAAAAGCTAATTAAAGTTCAGAGTTCTCACCTGCTTTATGTGAGAACCTGTGCATAGAGACACTGCTCCATTCAGCCCCTTCCCCCTCACACTTTCCCTGCCTGTGTGAGCCAGCTGTCTGAGCAGTTCCGCGTGCACACACAGACAGCTTGTTTGAATAACTCTGCATTTTAGACGGCTTTTGGCAAGCCGTCCACCGCTTTTTCTGCCAGCTTTTTTGAAAATTGACCGTCCAAATAAAGGCCGGACGGCTCACTATCCAAAATTCTGTTGAAATTTCTGAATGGCTCAGTTATTTAAGGCACATGTTTGAACAAAAATCATCAGACTTGTGGAACCCTTTTAATCACAAGACCAGTAAGATTTTTAACTACACATCGGTCTAGCAGGGGAAAATATTTACTAGACATAGGTCAAAAATTACTGGTCCGTGACCTCGGACCAGTGGATTTCTCTTCCCCTGGCCCATCCTTGATGTAATCCCACCTCCACTTTAAATGCATCTGTCATTCCTACTGTGCTGTCACACTGTCCTTGTACATATCCTGCACCACCCTCACATACTTCTGTCACTCCAGACTTCCTCATACAATACCACAACTCTTCTCTTGGCACCCTGTCATAAGCTCTCTCACAATCCATAAACGCACAATGCAGCTCCTTCCGGCCTTCTCTATACTTCTCCAGCAGTACTCTCAGAGACATTTTATCTGTTGTGCTATTTCTCTGCATGAAACCATATTGCTGCTCACAGATCTTTTCTAAGACTTGTGTCCACTGTTCTTTCCTGTAACTTCATGCTATGGCTGATCAAATTAATGCTCCTGTAGTTACTGCAGCTCTGCACATCTCCCTTTTTTCTTAAAAAGCTGAATCAGCTCACTTCTTCCCCACTCCTCAGACATCCTCTCACTTTCCAATATTTTATTAAACAATCCAGTTAAAAACTTTGTCATCTCTTAAATATTTCCATCTCCATTGGAATGCCATCTGGATCAACTGGCTTTCCATTCTTCATCCTCTTCATAGTTGTCCTTACTTCATCCTTACTAATGCTTTGCACTTCCTGATTTACTCTCAACATCATCCAGCCTTTTCTGAGCTGTAGGCTAGTGATTAAAATAATTTTAAAAAAAATGCTTGAAACATTTGTATTTAAGTCTAGAATATTTAAAACTTTCTGAAATAACTGACAAAAGTAATTAATTCTCATGATTCAAATTTTTTTGAAAGGTGTGTGTGTGTGTGAGAGAGAGCATGTTTGGTTGATATTAAAAGTTTAATACAACATGAAAATGCAAGGGCTGAGTAATGAACAAACCATTTTTCCTGCAATTTGAATTAACTAGTTGTGTGAGTGCATAACACACTTATAAATCCCCAAAACTATCATTTTATATATATATATATATATATATATATATATATATATATATATGCTCACTGCATCCATGCTGGCATTTACTTGGATTCCATGAAAATATAGAATTCATAAAATGTCCTTGTGCTTGAAATTTTAATTTTTCTTTTTAAGTTCATCTTTGATCCTTTGTTGTGCTCTCCCCATGCAGGACACTATAGGAATCCCCTCAACAAATATATCCAGCACTATGAAGGCCTGAACTACGATGCAGAGTTTGTGCACAGCAATCATCAGAGGGCCAAGAGGGCGCTCTCTCATGAAGAAAAGTTCCTTCATTTAGATTTTCATGCTCATGGAAGGTTAGTGAATTTTCTCAGATACTAAGATTATAGAAATTATTTCTTTGGAACTTTGCTTTTATTTAATATATATAGTTGTATTAAAGGCTATGTGGTTTGATAAGTGTTTTATACAATCTACAAAAAATGTAATTGCATAAAATTAAAACCATCCGGCTTGGATATTGTGTCATTTTGAGTCTATCACAATCTGGTGTTCCTAATCCTGGATGCTGCTTATTTAAACACAGATCGAAGCTCTAGAACGGGGTGGCCAACTTCGGTCCTCGAGAGCCACCTTCCTGACACTCTTAGTTGTCTCCCTGCTCCAACACATCTGAATCCAATGAAAGACTCGTTAGCAGACTTTTAATGGAGCCTTTCATTGGATTCAGGTGTGTTGGAGCAGGGAGACAACTAAGAGTGTCAGGAAGGTGGCTCTCGAGGACCGAACTTGGCCTCCCCTGCTCTAAAAGCACGTGGAATTAGGATATTCATTCCTTTGGAAAAGTATATCTGCAAACAGTTTCTCTTCATTTGATTTTGCAGCACAATATCCACGTTCTTGGTGACTAAGAGAAATGTTTAAGTGTGATGGAGGCCAGCCAGAGTCACTGTGCATGTGGTAGTCTGTAAACCTTACTCCCCAACCTAAAGGAATCTCTGGCCACAGAAGCCAGATCCTGGGTTTTAGTCTTCTGGTCAGAGTGGCCACCTCCCATGCTGGAGATTGTGAGTTTGCATCCCAAGTAGAGCAACGAGAATGAAGTGAAGACGTACACAACACAGAGGCTATATAAGCACGTGGCTGATATCGTAATGCTGAAGCAAAGAGCAGTTCAGTCTCTAGTCCCAGTTTATAGGAAAAGGAAATATGAAATTGGTGGAGTGTGTGTGCATATAGATTTATATTTTGTTTTTCGCTTTGTTGCATCTGAAGTCTTGTTTTCGTGCAATTAATTTTGCTGCAATGTGGTGAATTACGCAATGAAAGCAGTTTAAGTTGTAATCCACCTAAGCTGAAACGATCTGTTCAACATCTTTGTTTCCTGGTCATCCTTCTTATGTCTTATTACTTAATATTTAAATATAGTTATATATATGATGTCTTATCTTTCCTGTGTCTTTTTATTTATTATTATATATACTTTTTTCTTGAGCTGCTTGGGTGGGTAGGGAGAGTTCCCATGGGATAAAAAAGCTTTTTAACCTACCATCCCTGGTTCTCAAGACCAGGCACCTAAGTGGCTCTACTCTACTCTTTTCTACTCTCCTATTTTACTCTTCCTTTTTAGATATTTAGATATAACTTTGTATACTGGTATAGTTCCGCCTTAGAATTGGAATATAATATATAAGATATACCTTACTAAATTTTCATATGCTTGAGCAACATGAAAGCGACATTGTTTGAAGACACTTTCATTTTCTGTGGCTTTTTTTTGCGAGATCAGACTTGAGTTTTCATTCTGCAACAGCTTGGGTATGTTCTCTCTGTAATGAGTCACTGCTTTAGTGAGCAATGCCTCGGTAGGACGTGCGATCACACTTTTTTCTTTGTTTTAATGAGAATTTTCCTTTTCCTACAAGTCCAAACAGTACATTTTTCCCCCAAAAGGTGATGCCTGATACAGATTCACACCTAAATAAACTGTCTGAAGACACTGTTATGGGATTTTAGAAACAAACACTGCTCTGTATTCTACCTCTGTCTCTGTTTACTTAATTATTCATTCATTCATTCTGTATGTGTCTGGTATTTTCTTGTTTATTCAGGCATTTTAATCTACGAATGAGGAGGGATACAAAATTGTTTGCAGAAGATTTGAAGGTTGATGTTTCAGGAGAAGAGATACCATATGATGCTTCCCATATCTACACCGGAGAAATCTATGGTGAGGGAGTGTGTCTGTCAGATGTACTCGTATGTTTATTAAACAAAAGCAAAAAAAACAACAAAAAAAACAACAATAATAAAATATACATATCCAGTAGCGCAAGTCATGTACAGGGATTAAAGTTCTACATTGCTGCAATGGATTTCACATATTTCCTTTCTGACTCCAGAAAGGGACTGTATGAAATCAGTGTAGATCCAAAGACAACAATGAACAGTGTGTGGCAGGATCGGGGTCTCACAGTCTCACTTCCGGGTGATGTGTATTAGTAATACACATCTGTGCTGCATGAATAACCAATTTTTCATTGTCATCTTGATATGAAGAAGTGCAATGAATACTTACAAAAAGCTGCCTAAAGCATAATGAATAAGTAAAATCATTTTGTTTATACATGCCATGAGGCGAAGTAAGGTTTGACCTGGAAGTGCACATGTTAGCTATTTCTTTTACTATGAGCAAAGTAGAAAGCCAGTAGAAGTTCAGCATTTGGCGGGGCATTGGGGGGGGGGGTGTTGGTCAAGGTGTAGTATGCTAGGTTAAAAGGATAAGCCAGATATTATGTTGGGTGATTTTAGAAAGTTTAGAAATTTATTACAGTTACTTTAAGAAGTTTTTTTTGTTGTTGTTTTAGACAGATTAAGGTTGACATGAAAAAAAAAAAGTTTGTCTTGCTGACACTTTTGCAATGAAGCAATCAATGCCAGAGTTACTAACCAAGATTCTGCAGACTACAGCAAAATTTTGTTGATTGAAGCTCCTGAAATTGGCTCAGATTTGTGGATGAGTGAGATTTCTGGAAATACACTGGAAATTGTTAAATTCCACCATTGTATAAAGTCTACTTTTGTTTTGGATAGAAGCCTAAAATGCGCCCACACGCTAAGTTAGATCAGCAGTTAGCATATGGCCATTTTTCGACCTGAAAAGTAAACATTTTTAAGTCTTGTTCTGCTGACACTCTTGGCCACAAAGCTTACATCGATTGAAAAAGAAGTGCTTAAACTGAACCGAACACAGTTTGCCATATTTTAATTCATGTGCACTTTCATTCTTTCACAGTTAGCTAGAGTCGGCTATGACTGAATTTTTGTTGTCCAAAAAAAATAATCATGCAATGAACATTATACATTAACATTAATATCTTCTGCTTGTGTTTAACAAAAGTCTGTAATGTCGCTTCCTAGGTGAGAAAGGCACTCTGACCCATGGCTCCATAGTGGATGGTAAGTTTGAGGGCTTCATACAGACCTACCATGGCACCTACTATGTGGAGCCTGCTGAGAGATACCTGGAGGGCAAAGATGTGCCTTTCCACTCTGTCATCTACCATGAAGATGACATACGTGAGTTTACAGCAACCTCCCATGGCACAAATAATCTGAAATGCAGTTTTCTTCTTCTCATGTAGTATGTGTGATAGGATGTATGCATTACATCTTATAAATTGGGGATTGGGAAAGTGCAGAGATGGACCAGCTCAGTTGATGGAGGCACACAGAAGTGATCATCCTCCAGGGAGCAGAAAACCTGCAGTTCTCATTAACAGAGTGACACAAGCTTACTCTCAGGCTACTGACCTGTTTATGCAACCTTTATCACGTTGTTGCAGATAGTGAGCACTGAGCACACGTCACTGCCCCTTATAATTTCAGTTTGTCTTGATGCATATAGCATGTGGTTGAGGGGCAAATTAAGCAGAAATGTGAGCTGAATGGCTGCTGGAACAACAATAACAGCTCACACAGCACAGCTTGGCTCAAGTGGCATATATGTCCATTAGCTGACCATGAATAGTTCCACAGCTAGCGTGACTCAGCGGGTTAAGTAGCTCACATTGTTTCCCATAATCCAGTGTTGTCTGTCTCACCCAGACTACCCACACAAATATGGCCCTGAGGGAGGCTGTGCTGACAGCTCAGTGTTTGAAAGGATGAAGAAGTACCAAGCCTCTGCAATAGAGGAGTCGCCTAAGGTGAACACACTCTGCACACGTTTTTGTGGACATTTTCCAGCTTAGACAAACCTATGGCTTAACGTGTGCAGGTTTAAGTAACACTTACTAATTAAAGTAACCTTCAATAGCTGAATTAATTTCTACACCAGTAGTTGTCTGGCCAGTTTTATTGTTGTTGTTGTTGTTTTTACGACCGTGACTTTAAATGGCTCATGAAAGGATCTGTGCCTGAGTCATGAAACTTAGTTTTGCATCTGAAGAGATGAAACGAAACCTTCAGAACAAAAGCTTAATTCACGGTTGTTAATTTGAGCCCCAGTGACATAGACCAGGGTCACTAACCAGGGTTGGTGACATCACCTGCCCAACATGTTTTCCACCTCAATCACCAATCAAGAGCTACACTTGTATGGCTCTTTTGGAGATTGTGCCAAAGGAGAAACCTGACATGTGGAGATCCCCAGATTTCCACAGATTCCAGAAGTCTTTGTTTAATTCTAAGAAGGAGCCGGTTTTACAGGAATACAGCCAGAGGTTCCCATATTAACCACACATTACACTAATTAGTGAGTCAGAAACTTTTGTTAGCAATAAGAGACCGCAGTCTCATTTTGGGGCGGATGCTAAAGGTGGTAAAATATGCTGCATATGATGTAATTTCTCTAATTCCAGGGAACCAACCATGGCATTTTCAATGGGTTTTTGGGCAAATTACATGCAGACAAAGCGAAAATGCAAAGAAAAAGTGAGACTGTGGTGGGAAAGTTGACATGTATTGCAGTTTGTTTATGATCCGGAGCTCAAATGTGTCGAGGCGGTTTGGCAGGCGAGAGAACGGAGCTGCTCTGGTTAGCTCTGTAGGCTAACACTTACTGACACAACGTCTCCCACTCACTTTTTCTTTTCTTGTCCACTGGGAACTAAAAAAAAAAAAAATACTTTTCGCGATTGCTTTGGTGATTGCAGCGGAAAACAAAACAGAACACCATTTTTCCCATGTGAAGTTATGCTGTGTATATATTAAATGGAGGTCCCCGTAAGTGGTCAAATCCTGCAGTATCATGGAGGGTTCAAACGAGACTGTGGCCTCCCATTACATCAGTTTCTGGAATCTTACTTGCTGGTTAAAGAGACATTTTAACCAGCGTAAACTGTTGAAAATCTAATGTAGTAAATAAATGTAACTAGTATACAAATAATGAATGTTTGAGTCCAATTGTACGAATATTTCATGAGGTGAAAGCTGGAACGTCCATTCAATGAGGCGAAGCCTCCTGCTAACAGCCTCCAGACAGCGCTGTGTGTGTGTGTGTGTGTGTGTGTGTGTGTGTGTGTGTGTGTGTGTGTGTGTGTGTGTGTGTGTGTGTGTGTGTGTGTGTGTGTGTGTGTGTGTGTGTTACAAGAATTACCAGCGTCAGTTAGTTCAATCAAATCATAGTCCTTGTCTCCCGCGCGCACGCACGCACCCGGGTCGGTGCTTGTGTGTGCGTGTACTATCAAAAAAAGACTGTGAACATCCTCAGTGCAGTGAAAAAAATCACATCAGAAATTAGTCCAGCTTTTTTCATTCCAACTTCCTGCCAACAGCCTCCAAACAGCACAGTGGATTTGTTTTGTGTGTGCGCGCATGCATGTGCATGCACCAGCACGTGTGGGCACGCGTGCATGTATGAGCACATGTGGACTTGCGTGCATGAGCACTTGTAGCACGTGTGTGTGTGTGTGTGTGTGTGTGTGTATGTATGCAGAGTGCAATGCAATGCCAAACGTATAGAACCAAATTTGCACTCTAAATAGAACCAAACTGCACTCTAAATGCAATGCAACACAAATGGGACGAATTAATCCATGTCATGTCACATACAAAGCACCAATCAAATGACAAGGATCCACTCAGCCGTTATATAATGATAACTTCATATGGAAATAAAGGAGGGATTGTTGAATTTAGACAGGGCAGCATGGTGGTACAAGCAGTTAGCACTTGCACTTCTGGGGCCTCATGTATGAACAGTGTGTGTGTGTGTGTGTGTGTGTGTGTATGTGTGTGTGTATATATATATATATATATATATATATATATATATATGTGTATATATATATGTATATGTGTATGTATATATGTATATGTGTATGTATATATGTATGTACACTCAACAAAAATATAAATGCATCACTTTTGGTTTTGCTCCCATTTTGTATGAGATGAACTCAAAGATCTTAAACTTTTTCCACATACACAATATCACCATTTCCCTCAAATATTGTTCACAAACCAGTCTAAATCTGTGATAGTGAGCACTTCTCCTTTGCTGAGATAATCCATCCCACCTCACAGGTGTGCCATATCAAGATGCTGATTAGACTCCATGATTAGTGCACAGGTGTGCCTTAGACTGCCCACAATAAAAGGCCACTCTGAAAGGTGCAGTTTTGTTTTATTGGGGGGGGGATACCAGTCAGTATCTGGTGTGACCACCATTTGCCTCATGCAGTGCAACACATCTCCTTCGCATAGAGTTGATCAGGTTGTCAATTGTGGCCTGTGGAATGTTGGTCCACTCCTCTTCAATGGCTGTGCGAAGTTGCTGGATATTGGCAGGAACTGGTACATGCTGTCGTATATGCCGGTCCAGAGCATCCCAAACATGCTCAATGGGTGACATGTCCGGTGAGTATGCCGGCCATGCAAGAACTGGGACATTTTCAGCTTCCGAGAATTGTGTACAGATCCTTGCAACATGGGGCCGTGCATTATCCTGCTGCAACATGAGGTGATGTTCTTGGATGTATGGCACAACAATGGGCCTCAGGATCTCGTCACGGTATCTCTGTGCATTCAAAATGCCATCAATAAATGCACCTGTGTTCTTCATCCATAACAGACGCCTGCCCATACCATAACCCCACCGCCACCATGGGCCACTCGATCCACAACATTGACATCAGAAAACCGCTCACCCACACGACGCCACACACGCTGTCTGCCATCTGCCCTGGACAGTGTGAACCGGGATTCATCCGTGAAGAGAACACCTCTCCAACGTGCCAAACGCCAGCGAATGTGAGCATTTACCCACTCAAGTCGGTTACGACGACGAACTGGAGTTGGGTCGAGACCCCGATGAGGACGACGAGCATGCAGATGAGCTTCCCTGAGACGGTTTCTGACAGTTTGTGCAGAAATTCTTTGGTTATGCAAACCGATTGTTTCAGCAGCTGTCCGAGTGGCTGGTCTCAGACGATCTTGGAGGTGAACATGCTGGATGTGGAGGTCCTGGGCTGGTGTGGTTACACATGGTCTGCGGTTGTGAGGCAGGTTGGATGTACTGCCAAATTCTCTGAAACGCCTTTGGAGACGGCTTATGGTAGAGGAATGAACATTCAATACACGAGCAACAACTCTGGTTGACATTCCTGCTGTCAGCATGCCAATTGCACGCTCCCTCAAATCTTGCGACATCTGTGGCATTGTGCTGTGTGATAAAACTGCACCTTTCAGAGTGGCCTTTTATTGTGGGCAGTCTAAGGCACACCTGTGCACTAATCATGGTGTCTAATCAGCATCTTGATATGGCACACCTGTGAGGTGGGATGGATTATCTCAGCAAAGGAGAAGTGCTCACTATCACAGATTTAGACTGGTTTGTGAACAATATTTGAGGGAAATGGTGATATTGTGTATGTGGAAAAAGGTTTAGATCTTTGAGTTCATCTCATACAAAATGGGAGCAAAACCAAAAGTGTTGCGTTTATATTTTTGTTGAGTGTGTGTGTGTGTGTGTATATATATATATACGAGGTCTATTAGAAAAGTATCCGACCTTATTATTTTTTTCAAAAACCATATGGATTTGAATCACGTGTGATTGCGTCAGACAAGCTTGAACCCTCGTGTGCATTCATGAGTTTTTCCACGCTTGTCGGTTGCGTCATTCGCCTGTGAGCAGGCTTTGAGTGAGGAGTGGTCCACCCCCTCGGCGGATTTTCATTGTCAGGAAATGGCAGAATGATTTGGGCTTTTTTTCCATCAGAATTTTTTCAGAAACTGTTAGAGACTGGCACCTGGAAACCATTCGAAAAATTTATCTGGCTTTCGGTGAAAATTTTACAGGCTTCACAGAGAATAAGGACTGTTACTACAGCTTTAAGGACACTCGGCGCGCTGTGCGCCGTGCCGCCATCGAGAGCCACAAACCACCGGATCATTTCTAAACGGATGGCTCTGTGGAGTCGTGACCATCGTGTGCATTTTCTCTGGTTATCACAAGAGCTGGACATCAACCATTTTCCGGCAGATTTCACTTTTAACAAGAGATTTTGTCATGGAAAGCCGAGCTGAGGCTTCGCGCGTCACGACCGATTTGCTGATGGAGCGAGACAAAGGAACACCGCCGTTTTGGTCTCACAGGACAGCTTTGAGATGGCGTTCAGACAGCTGTCGGTGGTTTTTCCATCGAGTGATTATCCGAGAAATTGTGGATGTGCCTGGACATGCCAGAGCATGTCCCGTGAGGCTTCATCACGGCGTTGCTTTGCGCCATGCGGCACCGCCGCCACACGCAGAATTCCTCCGCACGTCTGTCTCAATGTGCCGAAAAAGTGCTGATGTCCACGTCTTTTCACAATTCCTTTGCTAGTCAGATGACGTCCCGGATAAAACACAGCGTCCAGTTTGGAAATGAATGGCACATTCCACTGTTACAGGAGTTTTTGTCATGGAAAGAGGAGCGGAGGCTTTGCGCGTCACGGCGGTGCCACATGGCGCACAGCAACGCCATGATGAAGCCTCACGGGACATGTTCTGGCATGTCCAGGCACATCCACAATTTCTCGGATAATCACTCGATGGAAAAACCACCGACAGCTGTCTGAACGCCATCTCAAAGCCGTCCTGTGAGACCAAAACGGAGGCGTTCCTTTGTCTCGCTCCATTAGCAAATCGGTCGTGACGCGCGAAGCCTCCGCTCGGCTTTTCATGACAATGATCCGGTGGTTTGTGGCTCTCGGTGGTGGCACGGAGTGCGGCGCGCCGAGCGTCCTTAAAGCCGTCCTTAAAGCTGTAGTAACAGTCCTTATTCTCTGTGAAGCCCGTAAAATTTTCACCGAAAACCAGATAAACTTTTCGAATGGTTTCCAGGTGCCAGTCTCTAACAGTTTCTGAAAAAATTCTGATTGGAAAAAAAGCCCAAATCATACCGCCATTTCCTGACAATGAAAATCCGCCGAGGGGTGGACCACTCCTCACTCAAAGCCTGCTCACAGGCGAATGACGCAACCGACAGGCGTGGAAAAACTCACGCATGCGCATGAGGGTTCAAGCTTGTCTGACGCAATCACACGTGATTCAAATCCATATGGTTTTTGAAAAAATAATAAGGTCGGATACTTTTCTAATAGACCTCGTATATATATGCACAAAAACCATGTGTATAATTTTGTGCACATGAATTAGAATTTGTTATGGAGCGTGTGTGTGTGTGTGTGTGTTGCATGGGAGCAGCCGAAGGAGAGTGCAAGAGAATTAACATGCATATTATTTAATAAAATAAATTATGTGCTTTGGGGCAACTTGAGTTTGAGTATTTTTAACCAAGGTGTATGTAGAATTCTGGTGTCAGCTGTATAACTGAAAAGCTCTAGGTTTTTGGTTTCACAGGAATTTTAAAAAATATATTTGTCTCCTGATTAGTTGCTTTTTGTTTATTCCAGTTACTTTTTTTAATCTTCATTTATTCCTTAGCAGAATTTCAGTTTATGAACATATTGCATCCAAAAGTTGCAGTCTTAAAATATTGGACATTTTTATCAGCCACACTTTGGTTGAGAAAGCTATATTTGTATGTATATTTTATTTACCTATTTGTTTTTCTCCATTTACTTTGCTGCTTCATACCAGGTGCTCCACGCTGAGGCAGACTCTAATGACCCTGTGCTCCTGAGGAAGAAGAGGATGACCCAGGCTGACAAAAACACCTGCCAGCTTTTCATTCAGACTGACCATCTTTTCTACAAGTACTACAAGACTAGAGAGGCTGTCATTGCTCAGGTACTGCACATTTAATGTTGTCTCGTTTCAATCTCACTCACACACACAGGCCCTCAGACATTTTTACATTGTGTACTTTACAAAAGTGTACTTATCATGGCAACCAAGAGGAAGAGCAAGAAAAATGTTTATGAACCAGAAATCTGGGTGCTTATAGTACTGGGATGAGGAAAAAACATTAAACGCAGTGAGTGGCAACACAAGGTGGTGATGGTGAGTCACAAAGTAGTTTTTAGCCTTACTATTGTTGATGACCCTTCACTCATAGTGCAGCTTGTTTCTTCTGAATTTTCACGTCACAATCACCAATAGACATAACTTCAACAAGCTCACCACAAGCGGCAGCATAAATCTTTCAGTTTAACAGTGTATAATTAGATATCTATTTATTGTTACAATTGTCCCAGAATCCTTTGTGCTCCTGTGACATCACTGCACTGCTCTTTATTAAGATAAACTCTCTCCTAATGAAATTTTAGCAGCAAAAATAATGTTGCCACTTTTTTACTAGAAAATTGTAGGAGATAAACAATTTTTCATGCAAGTAGTAGCAGCTACAACTTGACACCATGTCCAAATGATTTCGACAATCCTGTGATGCCCATCGCTAACATATATTTATATTTCAGCAGCTGTGCTGTGAGACAACAGCGCTGATGAAATATTAATTGTGTAATTTGATGCAAGAGCTGAGCCATCTTATATATTTAACAATTAAACAGTCCTTCTGGAATAATTATGACTCACTGTCACATTTAACAGCTTTAATTTTGTATAATATAGTACATGACTATGTGAGGTGAATTTAGCTGTAAAATTTATGATTCACATGACATTTTAACATCTAATTTTTATAAATCACAATGCCTTGTACATCTGGCCTTTAAGGTTGAGCACATAACCTTTATGTATGCCATGAGTGCCTGATGGGGAATTAAATAAAATTGTGATTCTGAAATTACTATTTCTCTCTGTATGCACACCAGAGTAGCTAAATACAGAAATACGTTAATGGGTTGTGTGCCTTCTCATCCACAAGCTTTAGAATTTTTGTATGATTTCATACCCCTGCAGTCCCTCTGCACACATGCACACAAGGGTGGAACTGTGATAATTAGATTTTCATAGTTAATTTACAGAGGTTTGCATGATATTGGAGTGACACATTAATAACTGTAGTTGGCACTTAAGAATATGGTATTAGACTTTTCTTTGTTAAAGCTCAATCTGAGTATTAAAGCCCCCCGTCACACACAGCAGGAATGTGCCGGAGCCATGCCCGACACAGCAAATACTGCCATAATCCAACGCAGTCGAGGGGAAAAGAGGTGTGGCCAGCTATGTCAGAATGCAGTCAGACTGCCTCGTCCACACCTATCAGATCGCTTCCATAACGTATGTAGACGACACAGACTGCTGTCACATGCCCATAAAAGGCACTGCAGACCGCCCAATCTCCAAATTTCTGGATGGCAAACACAGACCGGAGTGCTGTGTTCCTCCCTTTGCACAGGACCTGTACTGGACGTCAAAGAACAACCAACGTATGGACCGGACCCACACCATATTGTCCATCCGCACGGTCACCCACTCCTATTCAGTTACTCCTTCACTCGTCCTCTTTTCCCCAGGCTCATTGACACATGCGCGCATAAAAGTGCTGGCATGAGGAAATTACCACTCAGTGTGTGTGTATATGTGTGTTCATAATCCACTACGTGTGCACACACATGCGCATGCATGTGCTCAGCTGTCAGTAGACAGTTTGACTGCCAGCTAAACTTCACTGCGTGTGCGCCCACGTGCATGTGCACGCACATGCAGTGAGCCTTTGCTGACAGTCAAAGGACACCTTTGCTTAAGCCTGGTTCACACGACAGGATTTTAAAATTATCTTTAGGTTTCCAAAACCTGAGAGACAACACACGTGAAGATAAAAAAATCATGGATCTAACAGGTTTGGTTGTACGGTGTGTGGTGTTTAGCCACACGGTAAAAACACCACCACCACACACGAACAGATTCCACACGCGAACATTTACAGCTCAGACAAGAAATCTCGCAAAATCTCTCGAGATTAAATGTGACTTCAGAGTAAACAAACGGAGATACTTTGTAGACTATTTAAAAGAGAGGAACAAAAACGATACAAAAAGAAAAGGCGTTCTTTAAAGGAGTAGAGACAGTGCGACCACCGGACTTTCTGGTAAGTCAGAACAGCTGTTTTGATTTGATTTTCCGCTCCGTACGTCCATCACCTCGCTTTCTGATTGGCTGCACGTCACATTCAGCAGGCTGTGTGCACGTTTGTAGTCGGAGGACACAACACGCTGCGATATCGGGCCAAAAAATTCCAACATGTTGAATATCACCGATTTGCGATCTGAGCGCTCCTGACGTCCTTCCGAGCAGGTCAGAGTGCTCTTAACACACCACACACAGGAGGAATATCTGATAAGATTATCTTTAGCGTCATCACGATTGTCGGGGCATCCTTAAGATTGTCAGAACGTTAAGATCGGGTCTGATATTGGCCTAATTATCCTGTCGTGTGAACCTGGCCTTAGAAAAGCTTGCAGTGAGCTTTCCCACTATATTCGTGGCAGCAACTCCCCCCACCCCCCCCCACAACTCTACATCTTGATTTCTGGTTGAATTATCACATAGGAATTATGTTTGGCGTCGTTTCCAGCGTTCCACCACAGGCTGTGTGGTCCTGGCTCCTGGTACACTGCGCTGCCAAATGCGTCTGGAGGTGAGATTCATGTTTCGATATGTTGTCATGGCGAAACAGTTCCACATCATATGTCCGACAGAATTAAATGGGATCAAGCAATAATTTGTTTATTACAGCGGTGAGTTCTGTTCAGCTCTGAGCCTCTGACATGAAGTGTGACAGCATGCGCAACTGCCCACGAGCCGCCGTGGTGTCGCAGATCTGATGGGCACAATTTTTCACATTATTTATGTCGACCATGGGGAAGAATATTATCTGTACTGTAAGGTCTATTATGGATATAACAGCCTGTCCAGATCTGCAGTTCTGTGCGCTGTGCCACACATTGACCTGCAGTGGACACGGTGCTTTCGGGTTTGTTCGCACTGTGTTCACATCGCCTGTACATGGATGGCTGCGTGCCACATACTTAACGATCAATGGTTCCTTTGTGCCCTGGGGGGGGTGCAATCTGTTCAGAATATGTAAATTGTGGTCAGATGGCGTTCAGACTGCCATCTGCTAGGTGTCCCATCTCGACTGCACCCAGAGAATTTTGAACATGTGCGTCACACTCGGGGCCACCAGCTGATTTTGACCAATTGTGTGGACTTCCGCAGATGGCTGTCAGAACATTTTGGAACTGAAATCCGACACTTCTCGGATGTATGCCGATTCATAAGTCCGACGCCATTCTGCGTGATTCCAGCTATGTGTGACGGGTATAACAGTTATTTAAATCAGAGTCACTGAAAATGGTTGGGTACATCAGTGGTTACATCATCATCACCTATTGAAGTTTTAGTCCTTTTTTATGTTAAAACTACAAAGGAAAAAACTGAATGTCACTGCTCCTCTGGTGTTCAACACTATAACCTTTGTAATGGAGCTTGCATACTATTGGTTACTTTGTTTCTTTATCATTTATGTGTTCACACACTTAATACATACAAAATCCATTGTCACATTTTTCTCATAGTCAATAGTCCACTGTCGCCTGTGTGCTTGCTCAGGTGGAGTTGGGAAGGCTAGACCTTACTCGTGGGAAGCACCTTGAGGCAGCTTTGTTGTGATTTGGCGCTATATAAATAAAATTAATTGAATTGAATAATGTAACATGCATACAAATGGCAAATGAATAGTGTCCAAGCTGTAGATAATTCCACTAAAGGAATACTGTATTTTCTGAACTAGAAGTCATTTATTACCCGAGGCCAACATATGGCCATCGGGTATTGCGAAGACCTGGCGCCTGTCCGTCTGTCTTTCCATCCATCCATCTGTCTGTGTGCAGCCTAAGTCCAGTTTTATTACTGCCACAGTCTTCAAATTCACAGGGAACATTCTTGGGACACAGACATTGGACAAGTTTGAAGATGGCTAACCTTGACTTTTTTTGAAGAGGTTAAAAAGTCAAATTTTGTACCTAATTTTATGGCACGATCTCACGGAAGTTAGCGTAGTGACGTCACATGCTGCTAGCTAGGTGGAAACTACATTTCATTTGTGTGTAAATATAACCTCTTTGTCATGTCGTTGTCAAAGCTAGTGAGAAATAAACACTTCTAAAACTGAAAAAGCTGTATTTAGAACCTAATAACACCTCTGAAGTCATTTAAAAGACATTTAGCAGAGGTTAGCATTCAATTTAGTTTTTGAGTGGCGGGGGTGACAGCCAGTCAGAATAGAGCTGCACTGTGACATCACAGTCTGGTTGCTAGCTGCAAACTCAGTTTTTGAAACATACACAGAACACAATGCTCATATGGCCAAGGGTATTTTAGCATTGTGTTATATTTTATTTGTTTATTTATTTTTATTTTGTGTCTTAAAACAAGAAGATTTGAATGAGGAGGATATGCTAGCTTTAGCTGGAAGCCAAATTAATAAATCATGCTTTCAAACTGAAAGACCATGCTCTTAAATAAAGCGTGCATAATCTTCATATGGTTTTGAATAGAGCTCAGGAATAACCTTCATGCTACTTGGCACTCCACTTGTTTGCACTTTGCGGGACAGCCAGAATTGCAGTTGAGCAGGGTGGCTGGGCTAAGGTAAGGATAACTGTACAATCATTTTCCAAATGTTTTCTCATTTTCAAAAGTTTAAGTTTGTTTATTGAGGTAAACATGCACACACTTAGCTCCACATTGATGCATGTCTGTTCAGTGATGACAAGAAGCAGTTTACTCTTTAGTTTGTGACTCATACAATAGTATAATTAGCCTTTTAGCTTCTGCTCACTAACATGGTATTTGCATTTTAATCAAATTAATTGATAATATTCTGATTAAATTCATTTTGCTTCTTGTTTCTTGAACCAGCAGCACCACATTTCAAAAACTCATTTATAGACCGATGCAACTTGCATACGTTTTTCCATCCCCATTGCACATTTTTTTGACAGATTCAGCTAATACGCCAGCGCGACTTATAGTCTGGATAATATGGTGTGCAGGTATTCAGTGTTTTTGTTCATAAGTGTGTTGAGACACGGTTTTCTTCAGTTGTTGTCTTTGTTTTTTTTGTTTTGTTTTTTTTTTTAGATCTCCAGTCATGTCAAAGCTATTGATGCCATCTATCAAGGCACAGACTTCATGGGCATTCGTAACATCAGCTTCATGGTGAAGAGAATCCGAGTGAGTCCCACGCTAAGCTTAACTCTTGACTATAAATGACAGATTTTTTTATTTTCTGTTCTTTCATCTCTTCATCACATTACTGCACAGATCAACACCACCAGTGATGAGAGGGAGAAATCCAACCCTTTCCGCTTTGCCAACATTGGCGTGGAGAAGTTCCTGGAGCTGAACTCTGAACAGAACCATGACGACTACTGCTTGGCTTACGTTTTCACTGACAGGGACTTCGATGATGGGGTGTTGGGATTGGCCTGGGTGGGAGCTCCCTCAGGTATGAAAACTCCTTTGACATGCACGGAGTCTTGAAAATAAAGGCACTTTACCTGACATTATTTTCTTGTCTTAAATGGGAATCACATCTGTCACCATTTTGTTTTGATTTGTACTTTTCATTAACAGGGAGCTCTGGAGGAATCTGTGAAAAAACCAAGTTATATTCTGATGGAAAAATGAAGTCTTTGAACACTGGCATCATCACAGTGCAGAACTATGCTTCCCATGTACCTCCAAAAGTGTCCCATATCACATTTGCACATGAAGTGGGACATAACTTTGGCTCCCCGGTGAGTCATGTAGCTGTGCCATGGAGTGTGAGAAGTGTTTTTATAAGGTTTGGACACATTGTTCCTTCAGCTTAATACTTGATTCTTTTTTTTTTTCTTTTTTTTCTTCTTCGCTTTCAGCATGACTCTGGGTCTGAGTGCACCCCAGGAGAATCTAAGAGCCAAGATAAGAAAGAGAAAGGAAATTATATCATGTATGCAAGAGCAACATCAGGAGACAAGCTCAACAACAATAAGTTCTCCATCTGTAGTGTGCGCAACATCAGCCAGGTGCTGGAGAAAAAGAGAGGCAACTGTTTTGTCGGTAGGTGTGTGATTGTGACCGGGCTTGGATCTTTGCCTTTAATATCAACATTAACAGACAGTCGTTTCTTTTGGTTGATCCAATTATATTGCCAGTTGTTTCCACAGCAGATAAATTTGAGCAGCAGCAGTATTACTGATTGCACATTGCCAAAACTCATTAATTTAGGTAACATTTATGCAGTGTGTCCTTGATAAGGTGCTTGAGATAATAATGTACCAGCTTTAGAAATGCCTTAATCACTTTTCTTTTTTTCTCGAGCCTCTGATCAAAGTCCTTAAATAATTGGCTGATATGCATACTTTAATATTTTTAAATATTAATTTTTCCCGTTAACATCGTATAAAATGCTCGATAACATTCATTACAATCATAACTGTTTAAATGTTTCACTGCTGGGCAACCATCTGTCATCAAACACCAACATCGAGATCCAACACGTTTCTTCAGTGTGCGCTGCATTCGGCCAGCCTGGCTCCGATGTTTTCAACAATAGAGACCTCCTATACCAGATGAAAATCTTCATCTACAAAGCAGTCGTCATCCAATCCTTCTGTAAGGATCTGAGATCTGGACCACCTACTACTGCCACCTAAAGAAGCGATTCCACCAACGCTACCTGATGTGGAGGAGCATCCTCCACATCAGGAGGGAAGACTACAGTACCAATATCAGTATCCTGGATGAAGCCAAGCTCCAGAGCATCAAATGTGTCATCGTCAAGAACCAACTTCAGTGGCTGGGTTCACATTGTTAGGATGGATAACAGCCGACCTCTCAGTGGCTCGTCTACCCTCAGGTAAGTTGTCTGGAGGAGGGCAGAATAAACGCTTCAAGGACCCCCTGAAGCACAACCTCAAGTGTTGCTCCATCGACTGGAAGACCTGGGAAGAATACACAAGGCACTGAGCCAGCTGGCGAGCAATGATTCACACAGGAGTGGAACAACACAGATCATAAGAGGAGAAAATGGAAGGAGCGAGAGCAAGATGTCGACCAGCACATGCTTCCTGCAGCAACCACATGCAGCATCTGTCAGAAACAGTGCACATCAAGATGTGGCCTGTTCAGTCGTGTCTGGGTCCACCCCCTGCAAATTGACGAAGAGTCCATCTCTCTCACCATTGAGGGATTGCCATGGCGATGCAACACATATGTTTTGACTTTTCCCAGTTTCTCCTATAATCTGGTAACACCTTCAGAATTGCCATACTTTGATGGCTTCTCTCACTAGTCTCCTTCTTGCATAGTTGCTCAGTGATTGAAAACAGCAGATTCCAGACACATTTGCCTTGGATGACTTGTGTAAATGATGTCATCCCCTGATTTGCCTCAAGAAAACTGGCTGTGAAAATTGGCACTTAGAAGTAATGAATTCATCAACATGTGCTAGTAACTGTCTACCTTTTGCCTGTATTCTTTACTTTGCAATATGAAAAAAATTTTTTATTGGTCCTTAAATTCTGAGATTTTAGTACATATTCTGATAATACAAACTTGGTTCATTTGCATTCATTTCATTAACATTTACATGTACTTAAAATTCAGTGGTGTCAGTATTTCAAACAAGAACCATACAAAACATATGTATTGATCAGTGCTACCAAGTATGCAGATAATTATCAGCCTGATAATTCTGTTGCATGAACAGACTGAAAATTTTATGGACATCTGATTCATTTTGAAATCACACATGGCGCATCAGTGATTCTCCTCCATGTCTTCTCTGATGGAAAGGGGTTACGTGGATTATGAAACAGTTCCTTAAAGTGGAAAATTTTTCTTGAGGATTTATGTTGGTCAGGTTCACAGACAAATCATTTCAGTCATATTTGGTTCTTTCATATGTATAATAATCTTGACATTTCTGCTGTTCAGAACAGACTGATGGAGAAGTATCATTTAGTGTGTCCATTGTTCACTAGACATCTGTTTCTATTTGAACATACTCATTTTGGTTTTCCTGAAGTTTCATCAGTTTGCTGTGTTGGTTACAAAACATAGTGTTGTCATGATACCATGATCATAGTTACTGTTTGATTCTCCTTATCCTTTTCAGTGCAAGATGTAACGTGCAAACCATGTCAGAAATGGAAATCATGTTTATCCTTGGAATGCATTCATTTTCCAGAGTCTGGACAGCCATCTGCGGTAAACGGCCTGGTGGAGCCAGGAGAGGAGTGCGACTGTGGCTACAGTGATCAGTGCAAAGGACGAGTGCTGCTATCATGCCACGAGCCCTGATAATAAGAAATGCAAATAAAGCCCCACAAAGTCTGCAGGGTACAGGCTGATTAAACTTTAGTTTGTGTGCACGTTTTCCTGCCACCTGGATTTAGTGTACCCTGCCCGTGAGTTTACACTCATTCTATGGCTTAGCAGTGGTCTCTTCTCTAGTCCCAGCCAGGGCCCTTGCCTGTACTGACAAATGCTTTATCAAGGCCGGAATGAAAAAGTGCAGAGAGGAATCGACGCAGTGCGCTCACCAAGGAAATGTGCAACGGAATCAGCCCCATGTGTGTACCCGCATCTGAGCCCAAAGCTAACTTTACCGCCTGCACATGGAGAGACCCAAGTCTGCCTCAACGGGGTGAGTAACGGTAGGAATTCCACACCTGGGGGAAACCGGTTGTTGTACAACCTTAATATTCATGACATCAGTGTCTGACTTTGTGCTCCTCCTTCGCAGGGCTGCTCTGGCTCAATCTGTGAGAAATACGGGCTTGAGGCCTGCACCTGTGCCAGCCAAGATGGCAAAGATGAAACTGAGCTGTGCCATGTCTGCTGCATGGAAAAGAGTGAGTCATTTCATGTGTCAGGTTTTTGTTTTTTATTTGAAGTGGATTTTGAAAATAAAATGTCTTGTGGTGTTTTCTGTATACTGACCATTACTTATTATTTGTCTGCAGTGAATCCCAACACTTGTAGCAGTACTGGGTCAGAGCGCCTGGCTCGTTTCTTCAATAAGAAAGTGACGACACTGCCAGCTGGCTCGCCCTGCAATGACTTCAAAGGCTACTGTGACGTGTTCATGAAGTGCCGTCTGGTGGATGCAGATGGGCCACTTGCCAGGCTAAAGAAGGCCATCTTCAACCCAGAGCTCTATGAGAACATCGCAGAGTGGATTGTGGTAATTAACTACTTCTTGATTTTAGCCTGCAGATCAGTTTGTGTTATGTGTTGTTTGTGTATTTTTTGTGATATTTTTTTTTTTTCTGTTTTCCTCCTTTTTAGGCTCATTGGTGGGCAGTGCTTTTAATGGGCATTGCCCTCATCATGCTCATGGCTGGTTTCATTAAGATCTGCAGTGTGCACACACCGAGCAGTAACCCCAAACTCCCCCCTCCTAAACCACTTCCAGGTGAGTCTGGTGGTTTAAGCAAACCTGGTTTTAAATTTTCTGTCAGTAAAGAGACTGACCACCGATCCTGCTGTTAGCTCGGCTTTACACCAGTTCTTAACCAAATTAAATCAAAATAACAAAGGCCTGTCTCATGTTTTGAATTATAATTTCATCATTACTTCGGAATCGTCGAAATTGCTTTTGAGGTATTATCGTTTTTCATATGAATATGGAATTTTACATGGAAATAAGTTGGGAGTTTTTTCTTCTTCTTCTTCTTCTTTTTTTAATTACTTCCACCAAGAAGGTAATATTTTCAGCAGTGTTTGTCTACTGGCATAGTAAACTCCAACAGTAATGAACAGATTTAAGTGAAATTTGATGGGCAACAACAGTCACAGTCCTTGTGTTAATTGTAGGTGCATGCATCCACTGGCCATGAAGATTTGGGGTGCAGTTGATATTTAGTTAGCAAAAGTAAAAATTTGGACATTGTGCCAAAGGGAAGTCAAGCTTCTGTGACATAATTCTTTAACAGTCACACAGCTAAGGTCTAACCTTACCAACCCTCTGAGTGACTGTGGCATTTTTTTTTAGGAGGAAACCTCAAGCAGACCAGACTCAGAGGGGAAACCACTGCTTAGGCCATTCTAGCAGTTATGCATGAATCACTGGTCAGGAGAAATACAAGAAACAAGAAAACTATTGTCAGTAAATAATTCAAGAACAAAAATGAGAAATAACAGCTGATAACACTTTAGTTATAAATAAATTTAAAATAGAAAAATGCAATATATCCAGAAAAAACCTTTTACTGGAATGCAACGTTTTCAGTTTTGCTTGACAAATGCTGTTGGAGTCAATCCTATAGTTTAAAATTTAACTGCAGTGTTGTAGTTAAGCAACGATCACTGTTAAGGTCAACATAATGAGTTGAGGGGGAAAAAAACCCAACAACAATAAATTATCAGTCTTGTTCCTTTTTCTCTGTTGTCTGCCCTGGGAAAAAAAAGGCCTAAAAATGGCAGGGCACAACACCTCTTTCCTGGTTTAGGAAAAAAATAAAAAAATTGCTTGTGATAGTTTGGTCCTGGGTCTGCTAACCTTTGCCGGATAACAGTCTTTACTTTTTTTTTTTTTCCGTGCAGCCGTCAGTGCTTTGACAGAAAATTCTTTTGTTGTGACATTTATCGGGTGTCCCAAAAAAAATATGCAACATTTTATCAGCAAAGAAAATGGTCAAAGCATATGTCTAGGAAATAAGCTTATGGCTGGATAGAAAGCTGAAAGGTTGAAGTTTTTCATACCAGTGTCAATATTGGCCCTGCATTTTGTCAGTCTCTTAGACATGTTCAATGTAGGCCTGCAGACATCCAGCCATATTCCGCATCACTTTGGGGAAAGTGTCCTGAGGAATGTTTCGGATTTCTCAGCAGATGTTTTCCTTCAATGCATCGATGCTTGGCATCAACATAAACTTCAGGGTCTCTGCAAGTAAAAAAGAAACATAAGTGATTAAGTTTGTAGCATTTAAGGGTCAAACCGAGTGTTTTAGATGTTTTTTTTTTGGGACATCTTATAGATAAATCCTATCTTGTCAAACAGAAAGCAGACAGTGTGTTGTGTAAATAAATATGCAGTGGATATGCAAAATGTGTATGACCATATTTAGCACTGTGTACATAATTAATTGAAAATTAATCTTTTTTGTTTGTTTTGTTTAGTGTTTGGTACTCTTGCAGTGTGCAAGAGTATCTAATGTTTATGACCAGAGTTAGTTTCATGAAACCACTTTGAGGGTCCCTCATCAAGTTGTAAACTGGAGCTGCCCACACAAACTCAGTCTGGCTCATTTGCACAACTTAAATGGTAGTCTGGTGACCAAACTGAAGTCCGTTTTGGATTACCGCCTCTGTGCAGTTGGTTAGCTCAATCAATCAATCAATCAATTTTTTTTATATAGCGCCAAATCACAACAAACAGTTGCCCCAAGGCGCTTAATTGTAAGGCAAGGCCATACAATAATTATGTAAAACCCCAACGGTCAAAACGACCCCCTGTGAGCAAGCACTTGGCTACAGTGGGAAGGAAAAACTCCCTTTTAACAGGAAGAAAACCTCCAGCAGAACCAGGCTCAGGGAAGGGGCAGTCTTCTGCTGGGATTGGTTGGGGCTGAGGGAGAAGAACCAGGAAAAAGACATGCTGTGGAAGGAGCAGAGATCGATCACTAATGATAAATGCAGAGTGGTGCATACAGAGCAAAAAGAGAAAGAAACAGTGCCCATCATGGGAACCCCCCAGCAGTCTAGTCTATAGCAGCATACTAAGGGATGGTTCAGGGTCACCCGATCCAGCCCTAACTATAAGCTTTAGCAAAAAGGAAGATTTAAGCCTAATCTTAAAGTAGAGAGGGTGTCTGTCTCCCTGATCTGAATTGGGAGCTGGTTCCACAGGAGAGGAGCCTGAAAGCTGAAGGCTTTTGCCTCCCATTCTACTTACAAACCTAGGAACTACAAGTAAGCCTGCAGTCTGAGAGCGAAGCGCTCTATTGGGGTGATATGGTACTACGAGGTCCCTAAGATAAGATGGGACCTGATTATTCAAAACCTTATAAGTAAGAAGAAGAATTTTAAATTCTATTCTAGAATTAACAGGAAGCCAATGAAGAGAGGCCAATATGGGTGAGATATGCTCTCTCCTTCTAGTCCCCGTTAGTACTCTAGCTGCAGCATTTTGAATTAACTGAAGGCTTTTTAGGGAACTTTTAGGACAACCTGATAATAATGAATTACAATAGTCCAGCCTAGAGGAAATAAATGCATGAATTAGTTTTTCAGCATCACTCTGAGACAAGACCTTTCTAATTTTAGAGATATTGCATAAATGCAAAAAAGCAGTCCTACATATTTGTTTAATATGCGCTTTGAATGACATATCCTGATCAAAAATGACTCCAAGATTTCTCACAGTATTACTAGAGGTCAGGGTAATGCCATCCAGAGTAAGGATCTGGTTAGACACCATGTTTCTAAGATTTGTGGGGCCAAGTACAATAACTTCAGTTTTATCTGAGTTTAAAAGCAGGAAATTAGAGGTCATCCATGTCTTTATGTCTGTAAGACAATCCTGCAGTTTAGCTAATTGGTGTGTCTCCTCTGGCTTCATGGATAGATAAAGCTGGGTATCATCTGCGTAACAATGAAAATTTAAGCAATACCGTCTAATAATACTGCCTAAGGGAAGCATGTATAAAGTGAATAAAATTGGTCCTAGCACAGAACCTTGTGGAACTCCATAATTAACTTTAGTCTGTGAAGAAGATTCCCCATTTACATGAACAAATTGTAATCTATTAGACAAATATGATTCAAACCACCGCAGCGCAGTGCCTTTAATACCTATGGCATGCTCTAATCTCTGTAATAAAATTTTATGGTCAACAGTATCAAAAGCAGCACTGAGGTCTAACAGAACAAGCACAGAGATGAGTCCACTGTCCGAGGCCATAAGAAGATCATTTGTAACCTTCACTAATGCTGTTTCTGTACTATGATGAATTCTAAAACCTGACTGAAACTCTTCAAATAGACCATTCCTCTGCAGATGATCAGTTAGCTGTTTTACAACTACCCTTTCAAGAATTTTTGAGAGAAAAGGAAGGTTGGAGATTGGCCTATAATTAGCTAAGATAGCTGGGTCAAGTGATGGCTTTTTAAGTAATGGTTTAATTACTGCCACCTTAAAAGCCTGTGGTACATAGCCAACTAACAAAGATAGATTGATCATATTTAAGATCGAAGCATTAAATAATGGTAGGGCTTCCTTGAGCAGCCTGGTAGGAATGGGGTCTAATAGACATGTTGATGGTTTGGATGAAGTAACTAATGAAAATAACTCAGACAGAACAATCTGAGAGAAAGAGTCTAACCAAATACCGGCATCACTGAAAGCAGCCAAAGATAACGATACGTCTTTGGGATGGTTATGAGTAATTTTTTCTCTAATAGTTAAAATTTTGTTAGCAAAGAAAGTCATGAAGTCATTACTAGTTAAAGTTAATGGAATACTCAGCTCAATAGAGCTCTGACTCTTTGTCAGCCTGGCTACAGTGCTGAAAAGAAACCTGGGGTTCTTATTTTCTTCAATTAGTGATGAGTAGAAAGATGTCCTAGCTTTACAGAGGGCTTTTTTTATAGAGCAACAGACTCTTTTTCCAGGCTAAGTGAAGATCTTCTAAATTAGTGAGACGCCATTTCCTCTCCAACTTACGGGTTATCTGCTTTAAGCTACGAGTTTGTGAGTTATACCATGGAGTCAGGCACTTCTGATTTAAAGCTCTCTTTTTCAGAGGAGCTACAGCATCCAAAGTTGTCTTCAATGAGGATGTAAAACTATTGACGAGATACTCTATCTCACTTACAGAGTTTAGGTAGCTACTCTGCACTGTGTTGGTATATGGCATTAGAGAACATAAAGAAGGAATCATATCCTTAAACCTAGTTACAGCGCTTTCTGAAAGACTTCTAGTGTAATGAAACTTATTCCCCACTGCTGGGTAGTCCATCAGAGTAAATGTAAATGTTATTAAGAAATGATCAGACAGAAGGGAGTTTTCAGGGAATACTGTTAAGTCTTCTATTTCCATACCATAAGTCAGAACAAGATCTAAGATATGATTAAAGTGGTGGGTGGACTCATTTACATTTTGAGCAAAGCCAATAGAGTCTAATAATAGATTAAATGCAGTGTTGAGGCTGTCATTCTCAGCATCTGTGTGGATGTTAAAATCGCCCACTATAATTATCTTATCTGAGCTAAGCACTAAGTCAGACAAAAGGTCTGAAAATTCACAGAGAAACTCACAGTAACGACCAGGTGGACGATAGATAATAACAAATAAAACTGGTTTTTGGGACTTCCAATTTGGATGGACAAGACTAAGAGTCAAGCTTTCAAATGAATTAAAGCTCTGTCTGGGTTTTTGATTAATTAATAAGCTGGAATGGAAGATTGCTGCTAATCCTCCGCCTCGGCCCGTGCTACGAGCATTCTGACAGTTAGTGTGACTCGGGGGTGTTGACTCATTTAAACTAACATATTCATCCTGCTGTAACCAGGTTTCTGTAAGGCAGAATAAATCAATATGTTGATCAATTATTATATCATTTACCAACAGGGACTTAGAAGAGAGAGACCTAATGTTTAATAGACCACATTTAACTGTTTTAGTCTGTGGTGCAGTTGAAGGTGCTATATTATTTTTTCTTTTTGAATTTTTATGCTTAAATAGATTTTTACTGGTTACTGGTGGTCTGGGAGCAGGCACCGTCTCTACGGGGATGGGGTAATGAGGGGATGGCAGGGGGAGAGAAGCTGCAGAGAGGTGTGTAAGACTACAACTCTGCTTCCTGGTCCCAACCCTGGATAGTCACGGTTTGGAGGATTTAAGAAAATTGGCCAGATTTCTAGAAATGAGAGCTGCTCCATCCAAAGTGGGATGGATGCCGTCTCTCCTAACAAGACCAGGTTTTCCCCAGAAGCTTTGCCAATTATCTATGAAGTCCACCTCATTTTTTGGACACCACTCAGACAGCCAGCAATTCAAGGAGAACATGCGGCTAAACATGTCACTCCCGGTCCGATTGGGGAGGGGCCCAGAGAAAACTACAGAGTCCGACATTGTTTCAAGCTCAACACCGTCAGGGTCTTGGCTTGTTTCTGGCACGCTCACACAGTATGCACGTAATGCAGTTTCCAACCATGTTTGTCCCGGCAGGTACTTTGAAGAGACGTCGGGCACAGCAGCATGCTAGTTCCCAGGTGCAGCAACAGTCCCAGCATCCACACGCCCACCAGCACGGCGGTCACGGTGGCCACGGCGGCCACGGTGGACAGCGGCAACCCCAGAGGCAACCTCAGCGGCAGGCTCAGCCCCAGCGGCACCACCGCCAGCACAGAGAGAACTATCAGATGGGCCAGATGAGACGCTGAGACCGACCCCCCACTCCTACCCCCGCTCCCTTATCCCCAATGCCTTGGCTCCTCCTCGTGCCTACAGTGGGAACAACAGCGTCACTCCATCCAAAGAAAAACCTGACACGGTTATTATTCATCACAGCCTCCATCCACACAGACAGTCACGTACACGCATGGAAAAGACAAAGACACTAACGAGCAGCTTGTTTGGCTTTGTGGAGTGGATCTGACCATCAGCCATTTCCAGTACAGTGTGATCTAACATCTTTTTTCTTTTTGTTTTTCTCTTCAAAGGAGTGCCAAGAAGTGAAGGAATCTTGTGTAGCTTTAGTATCCCCCCCCCCCGTCTTGTTGCATCTTCTTGAGTGACACTCCCTTGGCTGCTGGTGAATTGTTCCATGTCTTTTTTTTTTTTTTTCACCATTCTAGCCAGGACTGAGAAACCGTCGATGGGGGATTTGCGATACTTTTGTGATCTACACGTCAAAAGAGACAGGCTCTCTCTCGTCTGTGGTGCAGACAGTCTTCTGCATGTGACTGTACATATTTAGTGTATCATAAGTGAAAACAAACTATTTCTTCAACTGTAAATGTGTAATTCTTTAATTTTTCTTTTCTGATTTTTGGGTTTGTGCTCTCAGGACTCTTTAACACAAACACACACTCACACAAAGAAATGATAGTTGTAACACGTTTCTTGGACTTTGAGGATTTGATGCCATCAAGTTGTATTTGCAGCTTTCCAGTCAGGTGGATCTCTTACATTTTGGTTGCTGTCATTTTAGTTTAAACAAAGTCAAACCATATCTCAGCTTATCAGCCCTTCTCGTTGAAGGTACATTTTGTAATTGTCTTACTAACATCGTTTTGATCTTGTTGTGTAACAAACCAGATAAAGTGTGGCGTGCCTGCAGCCAATTTTGTCCTAAATAGTGCCACCTCTGATGACTAAACTTTTCCAATCTAGCCTCAGTATGTTATGCCCTACATTAAAATGTATCACCATCCCAGGGTGGTAGCTATAGCCAGGTAGGGGGTCAGTGAATGATTACACTAGTGTCAAAATTTAAAAACGCTCCAATCATGGTTAAAACTGTACAACATTATTTGTCTGATCATCAAGATTACAAAAAGGTATAGTTTTTGGACCATCTGTTACTGAAGGTAGTTAAGATGTAGGATAAGGACATGAAAATTGGTGACAAAGGCTGGTCTTTACCCATTTTTTTACAGGGGCCACAAATTTAAGTTGCTCAAGTTTTGGTTAAAAAAAAGTGATGTAAATTATTGGTTGAGCTAATAAGATTTAAAATGGAATAGTATTGACTGTTTTGAATGCTTGGTCGTCAAAGTAACAGGCAACAGGTACAGCGACGGATCCTATGACATATGTTACCACGTATTGTCTGAACTAAGTTTAACCTATTTCTTTAAAAAAACAAAACGTATTAGCTCAGCTAATGATTTGAATAACACTGTACAGAATTGGAATAAATTTAACTCTTGACCCTTGTACACTGAAATTTGACTTTCACCATGGTCACCATTCTTATTATTTCTTACTCCTGGACAGCGTCAGTCTAAACTACCTTTTTGGAATCTTTAAGGTCAGATAAACAATGTGGTTGGCTGGGGAAGTAACCTGTGTTCCGTCCAGGGGAGTCACACGCTCTCATCTGCATCACACTGTGGAATATGGAGTTAGTCACCAGCGCCAACAGGCCTATAGCTGCTCCGTGATGGTTATACATTTTTATATAGGCCATGATATACTCTATCTGGATTGTAAGTGTGGTTTAGTCTCCTTATGTGGCACCAAAAACCTACTTGGCCTGTGGACTATAAGGTCATGGCATCCGTGTATTTGATTTGGTACTTATTTATTGTCTTTACCAGTTTTTGAAAATGAAGAATTGATTATGCTAACTGAAGCTGAGATTTCCACCCGTTCAGAAATGAAGACGAGTGCTATGTGACGGCTGCTGTGGTTTATTTTAGAAGCCAGGCTGTATCATGTTATCGAGTTAGTTTACATGGGCGTGAAAATAAATAAAAAAAAAAACTACTACAGTGTGGATGTACAAACCGTGTAAGTTTAAATCATTATTCTTCAGATAGCAACTCTTAAGAACTTTTTAATGTGGGCATGCTGACACATTTATGTGACTAATAATTGACCGAGGTCTGTAATTTTTGTATGTCACTCAACACCATTTGCTTTGACAGCCGTTAGGCACAAACAACTGGAAGGACAACAGTGTTATCACACAGGCACATAGTGTTGTGTGTTTACCAGTTTTTCCACTGGACAGAAATGAATTTCTGAATTTCACCTATGCTCGTCTCCTCAGATCTCCCCATGGACTGAATCCCCTAAAGAGCTCATGAGTGCATGCCTCAGTGAGTTTACAGCAGTGTGCCATAAAATGGTTTTTGTTCACGTGTTTTTTGTTTTGTTTTGTTTTCATACATAACCCACCTGTGAATTTTCTGCAGCCACTAAAAACAAATTCAACATTAAATGATGTTCTCTTGTTTCTCTCACTGCACTAACATGAGGGACATTTATGAAATGACACTAATCTCGTGTTTATGATGTTTTCTTCAGAATCCGGTAATTTATGTCATGCCGACGTTTCATTCACGAAGCCTTCTTGCAGCTGGGGAAAAGCTCAGACAGACATGTTTCTTCCTTGGTTACAGGAAGCTTTTTGATTTATTCTTTGCCTTCACCTTTTCTTGTCATCATGCAGCAATAATCACAAGTAAAATTTGACGACACGATTCCCGGGGGCTGTCATAATTGCCTGTGTGCTCTGGAGGGGACGTCCGTTAAGTTATTTCACAGATTATTTTCAGTGAGTCAGCTTTTGCTTTACCTCTGTACAAAGTGGAACTCCTTTTAAATTTGATCTTCTCGGCTGGATCTGCCTGTTTGCTTCGATGACTTACACGTGAACCTGTACAGTACTTTGAAAAAATTTTCATTTGAAATTGAAAATTTTATTTTGGTATGTCTGGGTTTTTATTCTCAATCAAATTCCAGTTAATTGTTCGAAGATTTTCACACAAATGTTCATTTTATTTTTCTATGTGCTAATTGAAATGAAGTTTGCTTGTTTGTTTTTTTTTGTTTTTTTTTCTTCATCTTCATCGATGGTAAGAACAGTGCGACAGAGTTATTCTTGTATTCCTCATTTTTGTCTTCGTTAATCTGTGGCATGGTTTGGGTAGATGAGCAGAAGAATTAAACACCTGTAAACTTAATTTCTCTTTAATTTCATAGTCTTGGTAAAACTTTTAGATAAATGTGCACTGAATTGTTCAAATTGAGTTGAGATGTTGTAGGTGATGTAGGCCGAAAGAACACAAGATTAAAAAGTAATACTACTGTCTGATTTTAATGTTCACTGTGTTTTATACAGTATTGGAAATTTTTGTTCACTTTGAACATTTTTACAAAAAAGAAAAAAAAAAAACATTGTATTGTGCAAAGAGATGTAATTTTTTGAGTACTTGAAATGCATTAATTAAAAGACTCGTTCAAAATAAATTTGACCCCTGTTTACTATCTGTAATGTGCACTCTAATTATTTGGCAAACTTGGTCGCAAGTGTTTCCTACAACAAATGTTTGGGGAGAAAAAAATGTCAGAACTGATTGCATCATTAGGTGTTTTTATGCAAAACTGATCAAAGTATCGCAGAGATGAAATTGCATTCAGACTGACAATTAATGGAAGAAAGTTCACATTTGATACACCACCTTTTACTTAATATTTTATTCTACTTAGTTTATTTTTATTACATTTTGCAATTATTGAAGTTATTTTTCTGCGTAGGGGGGTGAATAACCTGTTGTTCTGTCTTACGCCGTTATCTGCCAGACTACAGCTGCTGTTAATAGTCTGGTGAAAGTTAATTACTCCTCAACCAAATTAGTTCTCTGTTGTTTCTTGAAAGCTTGCTCACAGATCAGGCTGATCTCAGAGGAAGACAGTGACATCAACAGCAGCAACACTGACATACAGATCCATAATGTTAAGTGTAGCACCGTTCTTTTTTTTAAAGGGAAATGCATTTTAATGATCAGAGGAAGGTTCCTTGTTTTGGTGGGTCAGTACTTCTTCAAAGCAAGTACTGGGGGGGGGGATATACAAATAGTCAAAACTCTGACTTTACGTCTTTGTTTTTGTAAACAAGTCTTAAAACAAGACATGATGGACACATGAAACTTCCAACATAGGTTTTCCTTTTGGGAGCAACACAGTTGATAGTTGCATATTAATGAGTCCTCATTAATATGCAAGTTGACTTTCGGAAAAGGATGTCCTCACCCAAAACCACTACAATCAAAGGTCAACAGGTGGAGCAGGTGGACAACTATAAATACTTGGGAACGCTGATCGATAGCAAGTTGAACTTTAATGACAATGCAGACCTGCTGTACAAGAAGGGGCAGCAGCATCTGTTTTGTCTTCGTAAGTTGTCATATTTTCAAGTGGACATGACAATAATGACCCTATTTTATAAATCTTGTATTGAATTGGTTTTAAATTTTTCGATGATGTGCTGGTACGGAAATCTCAGCATTAAAGCAAGGAAGCCACTTCACAACATTGAATTGTGCAGCAAACTTTTGGGGGCCCAGCAGACCTCACTGGCTGACTTGTTTTCCAGACAGGTGAGGAGGAAGACTCAGAGAATTTTGTCTGACCTGGCCCACCCTCTCCATGGTGAATTTTGTTATTTGACATCTGGAGCGAGGCTTAGGTTTCCTAACGTGAGGAGTAACAGATATAAGCATTCCTTTGTACCTGTGGCTATCTCTGTTTTGAATGCTGACCGGAGGAGAGAAGCAGGTACATAGGGTTGATGGCAAATCGTGTTAGGTAACTCTGTTCCTTTTCCATTGATCAGGTCTGTACTGTGTCCCCCTTGTGTACTGAATGTTTGGTGTGCTTTTCTGCATACCCATTGCTGTACAGCTCATTGCTCCTTTGGAGACATTGAATAAATAAAGTGAAAGTGAATTGTTTTTTGTTTTATGTAACTGCCATATCTCAGGAATACTTTAGGACAAGAACTTTACGTTCACAGTGTTTATTATATGACAGAAATAGCTTCAGTCTTTTGTTCATGGTAATGAGTCATTCACGTCTTCAGGAGAGTTGTCAGTCCCATCGTTAGGAGGGACAGCTGCCCTGTTATTAGCAGGGTGCTACTAGAGCACAATAGGTGCTAATTAGAACAATTGTTTAGTCACTAGCCTATAGCAGTCTGCCTCTCGGTAGGAGGGGTCTGGTTAGGTTTAAAACTACAGCTTTTGTGGCTTCTGTTATTCTTCTCTACAAGAGTCAAGACAGAGCAAAAATTTTAGCTTAGGAAGCTTCTGCGATTTGAAGCGAAACATCCTCGCGTCAAGCAACCCAGTCCAGTCGAGGATTCAAGCTTCTCTATTATGACAGAAATAGGGTGACACATATGTGCTAATGTGGATAAATCATTACAAGAGCCGTAACTTGCCTGATAAGAGGCTTGGTCTGCTGTAGCCTATGGATCTGTCGTGTTGACACACATTTGATGGCAAATACTTTAGTTTTCTTTCCCATTTTTCATGATCAAAGGCCATCTATGCTCACAAAAGGCTTATTTCTCTGAAACTGTTCATAACTTTTTAATATCTTAATTAGTGAGCACTTCACTATTATTAAAATAATCCAGAACAAAGGTTGTAAAAACATAAACTTGTTGTACAGTATTGAAAGTGAAATATCTCAGAAAGTTATTTGAAAAAGTTTAATGTAGCTTAAACACCACTGTGATAAATATAAGCCAACAACGAGAAAAACAAAGTTCAAATAAATATACAGCAATAACATCATATTGCAAATAATGAAATGAAAAAGTGGACTAACATTCATCTAAAACTTCTGCTTCATAGCAATTACATCTACAGTAGGCAAAACATGTTTTGTGTAGTATTTACAATATTTACACCAAATTTACAACATTATATTGTCACATTGTAAAATGGAAAATTTCTTGTTTTGATGAAACACAAAATAAAATAAAAAACTAACCGTTACACATATTGTTCAGCTTTTCCTTTATTTCTACAGCTGCCACAGACCTTTACCATATGTTTATGGGCTGAGTGGCTGAAGCTTTTCTCGGCTTTGGAAAATCCCAGACATGGACCCTCTGCAAATACTATGAATGAGTTCCCTTCAGATCACTATGACAACTCAAAATCAATCGATGCTATTATCTCATAACTCTCCAAATTAAAAGAAGATAGCATGAGGACAAACCCTTTAGTATATGGTGAATTTTGATGCACCAGCTGGAAAAAGCAACTTTGTTTTACTTATGCAATATCCCATAAACAGTTTATCTCTGCCACCTGCTGGATAGCTAGCGGATTCTGGTTTGATGATGGATTAGTTGCAGCTGTGCTCATCAGTCAGTCAGAGAGAGTTTCTGCACAAAATATACCAAATCAGTGTTGCAATCAATTAGTGGTTACATTCTATACCTGCAAACAATACAAACAGAAAGGACTTTGTATAACTTCAGCAGAGACAGAAAGAGAAATTGAGGGAGATGGTGAGTGAGGTACACAGTGAAGAGTGTTAATACACAAAACTTTATTGCATTGGAGAAATAAAGAGTTATTTTCTGATTGCTTAACAGCTGTCACTAAAATTCAAATAACATGAGCACAAATTCACACAACCATGTGGAACAAGACTTTTTATTCATCCTAGGGACACAAAGTAGTCCTGCACCCTGAGAACACAGAGCCTGGGCCAATACATAGGGTTTGATTAGGTCAGATAAGTAGGAAGGTACTAGTCCGTGAACAATTTTATAGGTTAATAACAGAACCTTGAAATCCGACCTCACAGAGACAGGAAGCCAGTGACGAGACGCCAAATAAGCATCCAGGCCATTAATGTGGCCAATTTGTCCCAACAAAGAAGCAGTAAAGATCTTGAGCCTAAAAAAAAGTGCCTGTCATATACAACCGACAGCTCTGAAAGCCCCCACAACCACATCGTTTCCTCCCCCACCAACCAGCTTTCTTGCACCAGCATAAGTCAGCTCAAGTTTGACCTGGGCTCTGCTGTGCAGTAACATGCATCAGGCAATGCACCAGTCAATGCCTCCCACCAGACAACACCCTGGTAATCCTCCATGGTTTCTTCTTCTTTGTCCAGTAGAAGATCCAATGGACATGTTTCAAGTTGCGCTGGCCGACGACTTCCCAGTTAGTGAGCCTCTCACTCGCGTTTTTTGCATCATTAGAACACCAGCTCACCTGTCAGATTTCCAGGAAGTGAAACAGCCGCTGGGGCGAATTCCACACTGTAATCGGTAAGTAAATGGACTGCATTATAGTAGTGTTCAGAATAATAGTAGTGCTATGTGACTAAAAAGAGATTAATCCAGATTTGAGTACATTTCTTATTGTTACATGGGAAACAAGGGACCAGTAGAATCAGTAGATGCTCACAAATCCAACAAGACCAAGCATTCATGATATGCACACTCTTAAGGCTATGAAATTGGGCTATTAGTAAAAAAAAAAAGTAAAAAAGGGGTGTTCACAATAATAGTAGCATCTGCTGTTGACGCTACAAACTCAAAACTATTATGTTCAAACTGCTTTTTTAGCAATCCTGTGAATCACTAAACTAGTATTTAGTTGTATAACCACAGTTTTTCATGATTTCTTCACATCTGCGAGGCATTAATTTTGTTTGTTTTGGAACCAAGATTTTGCTCGATTACTAGTGTGCTTGGGGTCATTGTCTTGTTGAAACACCCATTTCAAGGGCATGTCCTCTTCAGCATAAGGCAACATGACCTTCAAGTATTTTGACATATCCAAACTGATCCATGACACCTGGTATGCGATATATAGGCCCAACACCATAGTAGGAGAAACATGCCCATATCATGATGCTTGCACCACCATGCTTCACTGTGTGAACTGTGAACTGTGGCGTTGAATTCAGAGGTTGGGGGTCGTCTCACACAAACTGTCTGCGGCCCTTGGACCCAAAAAAGAGACAATTTTACTCTCATCAATCCACTGCCATTCTGGTTATTCTTCTATCCATTTTGATTGGTGTTTTTCGTTTCTTCCACTCGTCTGGTGTTTTTTTTTTTTTTTTTTTGGCCATTTTAGAAGCTTGGAGATCATTGGTAAGGAAAAGCCCTATACTTTTTTTGCACCTGCATATAAGTTTTCCCCTCTCCAATCAACTTTTTAATAAAAACGACGCTGTTCTTTCTGAACAATGTCTTGAACATCCCATTTCCTCGGCTTTCAAAGAGAAAAGCATGTTCAACAGGTGCTGGCTTCATCCTTACATAGGGGACAATTGACGAACTCACTGACTGAATGCCACACTACTATTATTGTGAACACCCCCTTTTCTACTTTTTTTTTTTTTTTTACTAATAGCCCAATTTCATAGCCTTAAGTGTGCATATCATGAATGCTTGGTCTTGTTGGATTTGTGAGAATCTATTGAATCTACTGGTACCTTGTTTCCCATGTAACAATAAGAAATATACTCAAAACCTGGATTAATCTTTTTAGTCACATAGCACTACTATTATTCTGAACACTACTGTATATAGGGCTTTTCCATCTGCATCAGACGCTCAAAGCTCTTTACAAATAATGCCTCACATTCACCCCGATGTGGAGATGCTGCCATACAAGGTGCTCACTACACACCGGGAGCAATAGGGGATTAAAATCCTTGCCCAAGTGTACTAGACCATCACCTCCCCCAGTAATTTTGTTGTCGTTGTTGTTAACCCACAAGGAATGAAAAGGAGTGCTGCAGTGGTGCGAATATCGATGTAAAGCCAAGTGTCACATGGCACTAACGAAGGACACCGAAGCCAAAACAAAACAAGAAATCTGGACTTACGTTGACTTTCAGAGACATTATTTAACTGTCGTCCAGCTTTGTCTGAATTTTCAAACTGTTGAAAAATGTCAACAGATCCCAACGACAACCTCAATTCGCCCATAATCCATTTTGCTTTCTGTCTTGACAGTTCCTCATCGTTTGCGTAGTTCCCATAGCCGTCAGTGTTCCGTTTGACTGTCGCCCACTTCATCCAACCTCCCAAGACCAATACCTTGCACAAAAATTGACAATATCTGAACGGATCAATAACTAAAGATCCTCGACAGCCACAGATGGCATGCGAACATGTGCACAGCCATCTGTGGCACACAGCCATTTGTGTGTGCGCGCAGCTTCTCCAGCCAGAGACTGTATGTGAACGTGTGCACAGCCGTCTGTGGTGCACAGTCGTTTGTGTGTGTACAAAAATGGAACAGAATAAAACAATGTGACTTTTTAAACTCTTAAAATAGGTCAAGGTTAGCCATCTTTGAACTTGTCCAAGGTCTGTGTCCCAAGAATGTTCCCTGTGAATTTGAAGACTCTGGCAGTACTATGACTGGACTTATGCTGAGCACAGACAGACGGACAGACAGATGGACGCAAAGTCTTTGCAATACCCCATGGCCATATTTGATGGCCATTGGGTAAAAATGATCCTGATCTATACAAACTGACAAAAGAGAGCATATTCACAGTGTGACAAAAAAAAAAAAGGTCTTCTGTACCTTACAGGTTGAGGTTATACTTGTCATTCTTCAACTTAAAATGGCTGAATATGACCATGTACAAGTCAATCCTGGATGTGATGGTTTTTCTTTTAGTTCATGGTGATCATTTCATATTTGTCCTTCAGGCTGTTCTCATCTTCCTCCTCATCTTCTTCCTCCTCCTCCTCTTCCTCATGGGGCTTCTCTGACTCATTGTGGTGGTGATGGTGCAACTCAATAAAAAGGAAGTAGATGACAGCGGCAACCACACCACCGACCATAGGGCCTGCCACAGGGATCCACCACCAGTAGTCTGCAGTGCTACGAGCACCAGAACACAAAAACAGGGGTCAAATACAAGAACTGCTTGCCATCAGTGTATCAATCACAATCATCAACTGCATCAATTATATGATATGTTATATGACATCATATCAGCTGTTCAGGTCTCATTCATTGGTCCCACAAAATGATATTTACATTCACAGTTACCTGAAGACTTCCATCCCCCATCCTGCCACAGCAGTGAACAGACGGGGTCCAAGGTCCCGTGCAGGATTTAGTGGGTATCCACAGTTCAGTCCCATGGATACACCGGTGGCCATGATGATGAGGCCAATGGCCAGTGGCTCCATACCTTTAGGAGCGCCAATGTTTCCACCATCATTGACAGCCAGGATGCACAACACCATCATGCCAGTTCCTACTACCTGTAGGAGGAAACCAAGTTTGACAAAAGCTGTGCTACTGCAGGATCTAAACCTTTGTTATGTTTAAAATCCCATTTACCTTGTATTTATTCACCATAATATCCCCAATAAATGTAATGTTAATATAATATGTAACAGAGCCAAAATCTCCACATCAACCTTCAACTAAATGTGGAACCAAAAATTCTTCTTCTTCTTCTTTGTCTTTCGGCTGTTCCCGTTAGGGGTCGCCACAGCAGATCAATCGTTTCCATCTCACCCTGTCCTCTGTATCTTCCTCTGTCACACCAACCACCTGCATGTCCTCCCTCAGCACATCCATAAACCTCCTCTTTGGTCTCAATCTTCTCCTCCTGCCTGATGGCTCCATCCTCAGCATCCTTCTCCCTATATACCCTGGGTCCCTCCTCTGCACATGTCCAAACCATCTCAATCGCTCCTCTCTGACTTTGTCTCCAAACCGTCCCACCTGAGCTGTCCCTCTGATATGTTCATTCCTAATCTTGTCCATTCTTGTTACTCCCAAAGAGAATCTCAACATCTTCAGCTCTGCCACCTCCAGCTCTGCATCCTGTCTTTTTGTTAGTGCCACCGTCTCTAAGCCGTACAACATAGCTGGTCTCACTATTGTCTTGTAAACTTCCCCTTCACTCTTGCTGATATTCTTCGGTCGCAAATCACTCCTGCCACCTTTCTCCACCCACTCCACCCTGCCTGCACTCTCTTCTTCACCTCTTTACCACACTCTCCATTACTTTGAACACTTGACCCCAAATATTTAAACTCATCTACTTTCACCACTTCTACTCCTTGTAACTGCACTATTCCACTGGGCTCCCTCCCATTCACACACATGTACTCAGTCTTGCTTCTACTGACTTTCATTCCCCTTCTCTCCAAAGCATATCTCCACCTCTCCAGACTAGACTTAACTTGCTCTCTACTCTCACTACAGATCACAATGTCATCTGCAAACATCATAGTCCATGGAGACTCCTGTCTGATCTCATCCGTCAACCTGTCCATAACCACTGCAAACAAGAAAGGACTCAGAGCTGATCCTTGGTATAATCACACCTCCACCTTGAATGAGTCTGTCATTCCGACTGCACATCTCACCACTGTCACACTATTCTTGTACATGTCCTGCACTACCCTAACATACTTCTCTGCCACTCCAGACTTCCTCATACAATACCACAGCTCTTCTCTTGGCACCCTGTCATAAGCTTTTTCTAAGTCAATCAATCAATCAATTTTTTTATATAGCGCCAAATCACAACAAACAGTTGCCCCAAGGCGCTTTATATTGTAAGGCAAGGCCATACAATAATTATGTAAAACCCCAACGGTCAAAACGACCCCCTGTGAGCAAGCACTTGGCTACAGTGGGAAGGAAAAAACTCCCTTTTAACAGGAAGAAACCTCCAGCAGAACCAGGCTCAGGGAGGGGCAGTCTTCTGCTGGGACTGGTTGGAGCTGAGGGAGAGAACCAGGTAAAAGACATGCTGTGGAGGGGAGCAGAGATCGATCACTAATGATTAAATGCAGAGTGGTGCATACAGAGCAAAAAGAGAAAGAAACAGTGCATCATGGGAACCCCCCAGCAGTCTACATCTATAGCAGCATAACTAAGGGATGGTTCAGGGTCACCTGATCCAGCCCTAACTATAAGCTTTAGCAAAAAGGAAAGTTTTAAGCCTAATCTTAAGAGTAGAGAGGGTGTCTGTCTCCCTGATCTGAATTGGGAGCTGGTTCCACAGGAGAGGAGCCTGAAAGCTGAAGGCTCTGCCTCCCATTCTACTCTTACAAACCCTAGGAACTACAAGTAAGCCTGCAGTCTGAGAGCGAAGCGCTCTATTGGGGTGATATGGTACTACGAGGTCCCTAAGATAAGATGGGACCTGATTATTCAAAACCTTATAAGTAAGAAGAAGAATTTTAAATTCTATTCTAGAATTAACAGGAAGCCAATGAAGAGAGGCCAATATGGGTGAGATATGCTCTCTCCTTCTAGTCCCCGTCAGTACTCTAGCTGCAGAATTTTGAATTAACTGAAGGCTTTTTAGGGAACTTTTAGGACAAGCTGATAATAATGAATTACAATAGTCCAGCCTAGAGGAAATAAATGCATGAATTAGTTTTTCAGCATCACTCTGAGACAAGACCTTTCTGATTTTAGAGATATTGCGTAAATGCAAAAAAGCAGTCCTACATATTTGTTTAATATGCGCTTTGAATGACATATCCTGATCAAAAATGACTCCAAGATTTCTCACAGTATTACTAGAGGTCAGGGTAATGCCATCCAGAGTAAGGATCTGGTTAGACACCATGTTTCTAAGATTTGTGGGGCCAAGTACAATAACTTCAGTTTTATCTGAGTTTAAAAGCAGGAAATTAGAGGTCATCCATGTCTTTATGTCTGTAAGACAATCCTGCAGTTTAGCTAATTGGTGTGTGTCCTCTGGCTTCATGGATAGATAAAGCTGGGTATCATCTGCGTAACAATGAAAATTTAAGCAATCCCGTCTAATAATACTGCCTAAGGGAAGCATGTATAAAGTGAATAAAATTGGTCCTAGCACAGAACCTTGTGGAACTCCATAATTAACTTTAGTCTGTGACGAAGATTCCCCATTTACATGAACAAATTGTAATCTATTAGACAAATATGATTCAAACCACCGCAGCGCAGTGCCTTTAATACCTATGGCATGCTCTAATCTCTGTAATAAATTTTATGGTCAACAGTATCAAAAGCAGCACTGAGGTCTAACAGAACAAGCACAGAGATGAGTCCACTGTCCGAGGCCATAAGAAGATCATTTGTAACCTTCACTAATGCTGTTTCTGTACTATGATGAATTCTAAAACCTGACTGAAACTCTTCAAATAGACCATTCCTCTGCAGATGATCAGTTAGCTGTTTTACAACTACCCTTTCAAGAATTTTTGAGAGAAAAGGAAGGTTGGAGATTGGCCTATAATTAGCTAAGATAGCTGGGTCAAGTGATGGCTTTTTAAGTAATGGTTTAATTACTGCCACCTTAAAAGCCTGTGGTACATAGCCAACTAACAAAGATAGATTGATCATATTTAAGATCGAAGCATTAAATAATGGTAGGGCTTCCTTGAGCAGCCTGGTAGGAATGGGGTCTAATAAACATGTTGATGGTTTGGATGAAGTAACTAATGAAAATAACTCAGACAGAACAATCGGAGAGAAAGAGTCTAACCAAATACCGGCATCACTGAAAGCAGCCAAAGATAACGATACGTCTTTGGGATGGTTATGAGTAATTTTTTCTCTAATAGTTAAAATTCTGTTAGCAAAGAAAGTCATGAAGTCATTACTAGTTAAAGTTAATGGAATACTCAGCTCAATAGAGCTCTGACTCTTTGTCAGCCTGGCTACAGTGCTGAAAAGAAACCTGGGGTTGTTCTTATTTTCTTCAATTAGTGATGAGTAGAAAGATGTCCTAGCTTTACGGAGGGCTTTTTTATAGAGCAACAGACTCTTTTTCCAGGCTAAGTGAAGATCTTCTAAATTAGCGAGACGCCATTTCCTCTCCAACTTACGGGTTATCTGCTTTAAGCTACGAGTTTGTGAGTTATACCACGGAGTCAGGCACTTCTGATTTAAAGCTCTCTTTTTTAGAGGAGCTACAGCATCCAAAGTTGTCTTCAATGAGGATGTAAAACTATTGACGAGATACTCTATCTCACTTACAGAGTTTAGGTAGCTACTCTGCACTGTGTTGGTATATGGCATTAGAGAACATAAAGAAGGAATCATATCCTTAAACCTAGTTACAGCGCTTTCTGAAAGACTTCTAGTGTAATGAAACGTATTCCCCACTGCTGGGTAGTCCATCAGAGTAAATGTAAATGTTATTAAGAAATGATCAGACAGAAGGGAGTTTTCAGGGAATACTGTTAAGTCTTCTATTTCCATACCATAAATCAGAACAAGATCTAAGATATGATTAAAGTGGTGGGTGGACTCATTTACTTTTTGAGCAAAGCCAATAGAGTCTAATAATAGATTAAATGCAGTGTTGAGGCTGTCATTCTCAGCATCTGTGTGGATGTTAAAATCGCCCACTATAATTATCTTATCTGAGCTAAACACTAAGTCAGACAAAAGGTCTGAAAATTCACAGAGAAACTCACAGTAACGACCAGGTGGACGATAGATAATAACAAATAAAACTGTTTTTTGGGACTTACAATTTGGATGGACAAGACTAAGAGTCAAGCTTTCAAATGAATTAAAGCTCTGTCTGGGTTTTTGATTAATTAATAAGCTGGAATGGAAGATTGCTGCTAATCCTCAAGTCCACAAACACACAATGTAACTCTTTCTGGCCTTCTCTGTACTTCTCCAACAGTATTCTCAGAGCAAACATTGCATCTGTAGTGCTCTTTCTCGACATGAAACCATATTGCTGCTCACAGATCTTCACCTGTTTTCTAAGCCTAGCTTCTACTACTCTTTCCCATAACTTCATGCTGTGGCTGATCAACTTTATGCCTCTGTAGTTTCTGCAGCTCTGCACATCACCCTTGTTCTTGGAAATAGGAACCAGCACACTTCATCTCCACTCCTCAGGCATTCTCTCACTTTCCAAGATTTTATTAAACAATCTGGTTAGAAACTCTACTGCCATCTCTCCTAGACATTTCCATGCCTCCACTGGAATGTCATCTGGACCAACCGCCTTTCCACTCTTCATCCTCTTCATAGCAGCCCTCACTTCTTCCTTACTAATCTCTTGTACTTCCTGATTTACTCTCACCACATCATCCAGCCTTTTCTCTCGCTCATTTTCTTTATTCATCAGCTCTTCAAAATATTCCCTCCACCTTCTCAGCACATACTCCTCACTTGTCAGCACATTACCATGTGCATTGTTTACCACCCTAACCTGCTGCACATCCTTTCCAGCTCTGTCCCTTTGTCTGGCCAATCGGTACAAGTCCTTTTCTCCTTCCTTACTATTCAACTTCTTGTACAGCTCGCAATATGCCTTTTCCTTCGATTTTGCCACTTCTCTTTTCGCCTTACACCGCATCTCCTTGTACTCCCGTCTACTTTCTTCATCTCTACGACTATCCCAAAACTTTTTCGCCAACTTCTTTCTCCTTATGCTTTCCTGGACCTCTTCATTCCACCACCAAGTCTCCTTATCTTCCTTCCACTGTCCAGATGTCATACCCAGTACTGTCCTAGCTGTCTCCCTCACCACATCTGCAGTACTTTTCCAGTTGTCCAAAATTGCTTCCCCTCCAACCAGTGCTTCTCTCACCTGCTCGCTAAATTTCACACAACAGTCTTCCTCCTTCAGCTTCCACCATCTGATCCTTTCTTGAGCTCTCACTGTCTTCTTCTTCTTCTTTACCTCTAAAGTCATTCTACAAACAACCATCCTATGCTGTCTAACGACACTCTCTCCTGCCACCACCTTACAGTCTATGATTTCTTTTAGCTTGCATCTCCTATAAAGAATGTAGTCCACCTGTGTGCACCTTCCTCCACTCTTATATGTTACCCTGTGCTCCTCCCTTTTCTTAAAGTAGGTATTCACCACAGCCATTTCCATCCTTTTTGCAAAATCAACTACCATCTGTCCTTTCCCATTCCTATCCTTGATACCATATCTACCCATTACTTCCTCATCACCTCTGTTCCCTTCACCAACATCGCCACTGAAGTCCACTCCTATCACCACTCTTTCATGCTTGGGCACACTCTCCACCACCTCATCTAACACACTCCAGAAATCTTCTTTCTCCTTCATCTCACAACCTACCTGTGGGGCATATGCACTGATGATATTCATCATCACCCCTTCAATTTCCAACTTCACACTCATCACCCTGTCAGACACTCGCTTAACCTCCAACACACTTTTAACATACTCTTCCTTTAAAATGACCCCAACACCATTTCTCTTCCTGTCCTCACCATGGTACAACAACTTGTACTCACCGCCAATGCTCCTGCTCTTACTTCCCTTCCACTTGGTCTCTTGCACACACAATATGTCTACCTTTCTCCTCTCCATCATATCAGCCAGCTCTCTCCCTTTACCAGTCATACTACCAACATTCAAAGTCCCTACTCTCATTTCCACCCTTCTAGTTTTCTTCTTCTCCTGCTGTTTGTGGAAACGTTCTCCTCCTCTTCTTTGTTGTCTTCGCTCAGCAGTAGCCCAATTTCCACCGGCACCCTGTTGGGCAACAACACTGGTGGCGGATGTTGTTAACCCGGGCCACGACCAATCCGGTATGGAAATTCGATTCTTAGTCTGCAAAGTTGGGTTGGCTTGTTTTACGCCGGATGCCCTTCCTGACGCAACCCTCCTCATTTATCCGGGCTTGGGACCGGCACTCAGAATGCACTGGCTGCACACCCCATGTGGCTGAGTTAAATGTAGAACCAAAACAAATACAAGAATTTGACTTGGCCAAAGGAAAGCCACCCCAGATGGCAACTTTTAATTTATAACTCACCAGATGGTCACCAGCTTTTTGGGAGGTTAATGAAGGAAAACCTCTTTTTAAGTCAGATAATATTAACAAGCATCAACCATGTAACAGAACTGTTTCAGGGTCTGATCAGCTTGCTTCAAGACAAATCTGGGATTCATAGCTGTCTCCCAAAAGTAACTACCAATCTGAAGTAACCAGATGTTACAGTAACTGAGCAACCCCTTATCTTGGTCCAGTTATTAGGATCCTCATCAATATGGTGCCTGTGTGCTGGGCCATACCCAGGAAAACATGAGTAGATCCCATGACCGTGTGTTAGCACTCACTCAAGATGTATGTAATAGGCTTAATGCATGTCTTCCTGGGTAACCAAATCATTCCAGTGGCACCAAAGGAGTCTCTGGAAAGAACTAGTACCAAAGACATTTAGTTGTTAACTTAAGTCGCTGGTTAGCATTCAGGTCACAACCATATAATGGGACTGGAAGCAGCATGAATCTAAAGACTTGGTCCTGCAAAAATGTATACATCAAGATTCACCTCTGTCCAGTCACCCCTTGACTCCATAAGTTCTTTCAGACATCCCTCAGCCTTAAAAGGCTGAGTTCCTAAGTGGCTTAAATATTGCTACCAAAGTAAGAGAATCTCAAAACAAGTTTGATACTTTCACCACAAAGTAAGAGTCCACCAAGTCACGTCGATCCAGTACAATCATAAATCATTGCCGAGACACTCGCTACACTCAGATTCTTGCAACTTCCAACCAGAACATCTGGTGACTCCACAAAGACCACAGCTTCTGCAAATTGCTTTAGTGAAACTTTCCTCACCATCAAAACATCCAAGTGATTGGGCTCCACAGCCCTTCCTAACATCTATTCCATGCAAGCATTCAAAGTAGCAGGAGCCAGAACACATCCATGATGCTCACCAGAGTTCACAAAGACAGTTTCCACTGCAACTCAGATTACAAAAAAACCCTTGTTGCACTTCTTTTTTAAATGAAGCAAATTCTGCTCATGCTAAAGATAAAGGTGAACTCTGGAGACAAGGTCAAATATGTATTTTTGTGCAAGAGAATCAAGCTTACAAATGGTACCATATAGTTCCATCTCAGCTTCTACCATGGTTTTTGAAATATCATGGTTGATAGACAAAAACAAATGAAAGGAGTTGTAATCATGAGCGCTGCCAGGGATATTGAGCCCCCATTAAAAGATATCACGTTGGCCTTCATTACCATGGGCCACACCCACACTGGAAATATATCACTGCACATTTATGCATGCAATAGTCCCTTTACCACAAATGCACAAAAGGCTATATTTTACAGTGTAACTCTACAGAATACTGACACAAATCACTTCTGGCCATATTTCGGTCTGCATCAAAATTATGGAGACATACAATATGTGGTGTTTACTCGGCTCCATAAATAAACTTGTCCATATTCACACTAATCGGTCTTATTTGAAAGCGTAACGCTGCTTTTGGAGCACTGCATCAAATCAACACACGGAAAATGGTGTTAAGTATAGATTTGACCTTTTTAGTCAATTCCAGGAAATGGGTCCTTAGACCCAGAACTCAGCAAAAGAGGGGCTGTTCTCAGACTAAAGAGGGCAATCAATTTTGCATTAGCCACATTTCCTACATTTCACAGTATTTGGTGTGACTGTGCAAACTAGGCGAACAGTCGGTCATTATGTCAGAACGACCACAGCTCACCTGATCGATAAAGCCGCCGAGGACTGACAGATGTCTTGCAGGGTAGGAAGCAAAAATGTGACCTGTGGCACTGATGCCCGTCACTGACAGAATCCCACTGGTGAAGTCCATGAAAGCATCTGTGAGGATGACAATTCTGACAAATAAAATACTTTGACTGTAAATACAGCAGTATGTGGTGATTATGCAGGTGGTTTTGGTATGGAAGAAATCAGAGTTTTTAGACATATCCACCTGTAATAGATTCTGTCACTAATTCACACCTCAGTGTAAAGAAATAAAATTCAAACATTGTCACCGTAGTATAATCCAAAGACTGCAGCAGCTCCAGCAAAACCTCCAAGAAACTGAGCAATGACATAGAAGGGAAACTTCCAAATCTTCAGTTTGCCCAGAATAACCATGGCCAGGGACACAGCAGGGTTCACATGGCCCCCTGGGAAGGAAGACAAAGCAGAGACTCAAACAGGAGTGTAGTGGGCGGGGCTGGCTCTCCATCATTAGAGAAGATGCCGCATTTACATGAAGTGGCAGAAGGTTGCAGGCCCTGAGGCTCTACAGGGTTTTGTTTTGTATGTTCAAAGTTGAAGAAGCAGAATAATGACATACTGCACATTTGCAAGTAATTCATCATCCTTTTTTCCACTTAATCTGATGTCACATCTGATCAGTGATTTAACATGTGAAATCACACAGACTGCTCCAGAACAGAGGCTTATGGCCAGTGCCACCCCTAGAATTTGATTAGATATATGGCATGATGCCTGCCAAATCATGTACTTATAATCTCTCTAATAATATGGTTTTTGACCAGGGCGTTTGTTTTAACTGCTGCTTTCCATTTTCAGTTGTGAACTCACTGATTTTATCTACAACCCCAATTCCAATGAAGTTGGAACGTTGTGTAAAATGTAAATAAAAACAGAATACAATGATTTGCAAATCCTCTTCAACCTATATTCAATTGAATACACCACAAAGAAAAGATATTTAATGTTCAAACTGATAAACTTTATTGTTTTTGTGCAAATATTTGCTCATTTTGAAATGGATGTCTGCAACACATTTCAAAAAAGCTGGGACAGTGGTATGTTTACCACTGTGTTACATCACCTTTGCTTCTAACAACACTCAGTAAGTGTTTGGGAACTGAGGACACTAATTGTTGAAGCTTTGTAGGTGGAATTCTTTCCCATTCTTGCTTGATGTATGACTTCAGTTGTTGAACAGTCCAGGGTCTCTGTTGGTGTATTTTGCGCTTCGTAATGCACCACACATTTTCAATGGGTGACAGGTTTGGACTGCAGGTAGGCCAGTCTAGTACCTGCACTCTTTTACTACGAAGCCACGCTGTTGTAACACGTGCAGAATGTGACTTGGCATTGTCTTGCTGAAATAAGTAGGGACGTTCCTGAAAAAGACGTTGCTTGGATGGCAGCATGTGTTGCTCAAAAACCTGGATGTACCTTTCAAAATTGTTGGTGCCATCACAGATGTATAAGTTGCCCATGCCATGGTCACTAACACACCCCCATACGATCACAGATGCTGGCTTTTGAACTTTGCACTGGTAACAACCTGGATGGTCTTTTTCCTCTTTTGTCCAGAGGACACGACGTCCATGATTTCCAAAAACAATTTGAAATGTGGACTCATCAGACCACAGCACACTTTTTCACTTTGCGTCTGTCCATTTCAAATGAGCTCGGGCCCTGAGAAGGCGGCAGCATTTCTGGATGTTGTTGATGTATGGCTTTATCTTTGCATGGCAGAGTTTTAACTTGCACTTGTAGATCAATATGTGGGTACCCACATATTGTGAGGGCTTTCCGGCTAAAGAACAACAAGTTGTCCGGAAAGCCCTCACAATATGTGGGTACCCACGATGGTCCCTGGATAAAGTGCAGAAGTCCCACAGAACAAAGAGACCAGACAGACAGGAGACAGAGATAAGAAGAAGAGGAGTGTCTCTCCCTTATTTAGCAGGAGTAGGGGAAAAACTACAGAGGATCTTCAGACAGCATAAAATCCCAGTTTACTTTAAACCTGTTATCACCTTGAGACAGAAATTAGTTCACCCTAAGGACAGGATCCCTAGTTACAAACAGAGCAATGTAGTGTATTCTATCAGATGTCAGGAAAACTGTAACGAACACTACATAGGTGAGACTAAGCGGCCGTTACACAAAAGCACCGCAGAGATGGCGCCAGTGGACCTCAGTCTGCAGTTCATCTCCACCTTAAAGACACTAACCACACATTTGAGGACAAGGAAGTTAAAATCTTAGCCAGAGAGAAGAAATGGTTTGAAAGAGGAGTGAAGGAGGCATTGTATGTGAAACAGTTGAAACCCAGCCTTAACCGGGGAGGGGGTCTGAGACACTCTTTGTCCCCTGTTTACAATGGGGTACTCAGGTCAAAGCAGTTTCAGTCCTTTTTTCATGGTAATGAGTCATTCACGTCATCAGGAGACTCGTCAGGAGAGCCGTAAGGTGAGGCGTCAGTCGCATCGTTAGGAGCAACAGCTACCCTGTCATTAGGAGGGTGCTAACGAGAGCACAATAGGTGCTAATTAAAGCTATTGTTTAGTCACTAGCCAATAGCAGTCTGCCTCTTGGTAGGAGGTGCTGGTTAGATTTAAAACTCCAGTTTTTGTGGCTTCTGTTTGTTCTTCTCTACAAGAGTCAAGACAGAATCAGACTACCAGAGCAAGCATTTTAGCTGAGGAAGCTTCTGCAATTTGAAGCGAAACGTCCTCACGTCAAGCAACCCAGTCCAGTCGAAGATTCAAGCTTCTCTACTATGGAAACCACCCGGACAACTGAGAGCCTTCACAGAAACAATACAGTACTGTACAGGGACATTTAGAATTGAGTATTACAAGGGATAGATTAAAGGTACCCTAACAGTTACTATTAAACAAGTCATATGTCACATTTCTATTGGTCATTTGACCTTTGACCTTGGTTGAATTTGAAAGGTCAAATTCATTTAGGATGACTTTTCAAGAAATTGGTTAAACTTATGTTACTATTAAGCACAAATATGAAGTCAAATAGCACTTTTCCAGTGAACACATGATCTTTGTCCTTGACTGACCTTGCAAAGATCAACTCATATCTGTGTATATTAAACAGTTTAGAGCCAATATGGATTAAAAATGGTGGAAAGGTTGTGTTTGGTAGTATACCATTTATACCGTCCCTACGGTATGAGCAGGTTATGAGAATTCTTGACAGGCAGAGCGGAGGTGGCCCTGCCGCCCTTCCCCCTGGTGCGCACCTCTGTCTCCGTTTACAAACAGGCAGCTAATGTTAGCTAGCTCTGCATCATGGCTGAAGGAGGCGAAGCCTGCACTGAACTTTTCCCTCCCTCTAAAAGGACCAAGTCGGCTGTATGGGATTACTTTGGCTACCAATTTAATAGAAAAAGTTGCTAGCTTTTTCATTTTATTTTCCGTGGAATAGCCCTTCAAACTGGACTCGAAGCGATTCAAGATACCCACAAAGGATTACATGGAAGGCGTATACTTTATCCCATCTTTGAAACCACTGAGAAGTACAAACGGTGGACTCGAGTCGTGCTTGTGGTCGACCAAATTTCTCCCACAAACACGTCAAGAAGGACAAACACATCTATTCCAAGCACTTTGTTGGTGAAGCTGGGCCAAGTATTGAACATCCGGAGTTCCGGACTTTATTCCAGCCACGTTGCTCCCTAAGAAAGTAAGTCATGTTTCCCACGGGGCAGATGCTACATGTCTAAAAGAGAGACTATCATTTTGGTATTTTCTCTAAAGTTATCAGTGGTATAGTGCTCGTAGCGGTGGACATCGCGTCAATTAGTGCGCCTGAATCACACGCGCTTCATATGCAAATCACCGTAATGTTAAAGCTATACATAATACAGTGAAACCGTGGCATTTTTGCCCACAGTTATCATACCGTCCAAATCTCATACCGGCCCATGTGTACTGGATGCACATTCTTGAACTATCCTGCAAGTGGTAGCAAGTCTTCCTTTTGATGCAGACTCTGGAACAATGTTACAAAACAGGTTTTTGAAATTACTGATGACTGGTTTGAGTTTGCCATCATTAATTTGCAACACTGACAAAAACCTTTGGCACCATCCCCAGCCACACATTCTATCTATTCTTTTAATTCATTCATTTATTCAGTTTCTGCTGCTTGTCCAGATCCAGGTTGTTGGCAGCAGACTAAGTAGCTCATCTCACACTTCCCCATTTTCAGCCAGGGCCTCCAACTCCTCCTGCAGAATCCATAGGTAATCCCAAACCATCCTTCCTGTGTGTCCTGGATCTTCCCCAGGGCCTCATCTTAGTTGGAAATGCCTGGAAGACCTACCTGAGGAGACGATCAGGTGGCATCATCAATAGATGCCTGAACCACCTTAACTGGCTCATTCGATGTGAAGAAGCAGTGGCTCTACTCTGAGTCCCTCATTGATATTCAACCTTCTCACCCTGTCCCTGAGTATAAATCCAGATACACCACAGACTGAGGAATCTCATTTTTGCCACTTGTGTCTGCGATCTTGTTCTTTCAATCACTACCCAAATCTGTGGCCATAGGTGAGGACTGGAGTTCAAGTAGACTGGTGAATTGTGGGCCTCATCTTCTGACTTCACCATGAAGATACAATACAGCATCTGCAGGACTTCAGGAATAGCACCAATCTACTTGTGACACTGGCAGTGTTAATTTAACACTGCCAGTGTACTTAAGTGATTTTACTGTGTACTTAACTCCTCCACTTGAGGCAATAACTCTCCCCTGATCCAGAGGGCACAACCCACCCTTTTCTGACAGAGGACCATGGCCTCAGTTACAGAGGTGAGGATCCTCATCCCAGTCATCTCACACTGAACCTCCAACCTTCCCAGTGCACAGCGGAGGTCACTGTTTGATGAAGCCAACAAAACCACATCATCTGCAAAAAGCAGAGATGCAATCCTGATATCACCAAACTGGACATTCTCCAGCCCCTGACTGCACCTTGAAATCCTGTCCCTGAAAATTACAAACAGGACTGGTGATAAGTGGTAGCCCTGGCAGAATCTAACACCCACCAGAAATAGATCTGATGAAATACCGAAAATATGGACATAGCTCTTATACTTTGATCATATAGCAGCCGGATTGCGCATTGCAGTAGACCCATACTCTCGCAGCACCTTCCACAAGACACCTCAAGGTACCCAGTTATGGGCCTTTTCAAAATCCACAAAACACATGTACTGTAGACTGGTAGGGCATACTCCCAAGTTCCCTCCATTACCTGTGTGAGAGTAAAGAGCTGATCCACTGTTCCATGCACAGGATGGAACCTACATTGCTCCTCCTGAATCTGAGATTTGACTATCAGTTTAAGTTTTCTCTCTAGCACCCTGGCAAAGCTTTCCCAAGGAGGCTGAGAAGTGTCATTCCTCTATAAAAGGAGCTTGGGAGTATGTAAACCACCACCTCAGTTACCCAGAGGTAGTCGCAGACTTCCATGCAACACTGCACAGGCCTGCCAGCCATGACAACCCAGCAACATCCAGAAACGTCAGCATCTAAAAGCAAATCTCGTCCACTCCTGATGACTTGTCACTGCATAGTGCTTTGACTACCTCAGAGAATTGCACCAGGGACACAGTACCAGAGACGCTCAAGCCTTCTATCCCTGCTTCCTCTGAGGAGGATATGTTTCATTCTTTAATTCCAGTTTTACTTTCCCATCCTGTAGCATATTTCTTACCAGATTTGTGCATGTTGTGGGCATGATTTGTATGATTTATGCATGCATGATTTGTGCATGTTGTGGGCACATTGTTTTTCCTGTGCTGTTGCCATCTTAAATCACTAACTGACATCGACATGAAGATGGGCAGCAGTGGGTGAAGCATACTGCCAAGCACCCCACATACCAAGGTTCAGCGAGTGGCAGAAAAACTACATGTAAGTTGAACCACAGTAGTTTTATGTTTAACATGACATGAACATGACTTTTATGCAAAGCGACCAAGATACAGTAGTGTTCAGAATAATAGTAGTGCTATGTGACCAAAAAGATTAATCCAGGTTTTGAGTATATTTCTTATTGTTACATGGGAAACAAGGTACCAGTAGATTCAGTAGATTCTCACAAATCCAACAAGACCAAGCATTCATGATATGCACACTCTTAAGGCTATGAAATTGGGCTATTAGTAAAAAAAAGTAGAAAAGGGGGTGTTCACAATAATAGTAGCATCTGCTGTTGACGCTACAAACTCAAAACTATTATGTTCAAACTGCTTTTTTAGCAATCCTGTGAATCACTAAACCAGTATTTAGTTGTATAACCACAGTTTTTCATGATTTCTTCACATCTGCGAGGCATTAATTTTGTTTGTTTTGGAACCAAGATTTTGCTTGATTACTAGTGTGCTTGGGGTCATTGTCTTGTTGAAACACCCATTTCAAGGGCATGTCCTCTTCAGCATAAGGCAACCTGACCTCTTCAAGTATCTTGACATATCCAAACTGATCCATGATACCTGGTATGCGATATATAGGCCCAACACCATAGTAGGAGAAACATGGCCATATCATGATGCTTGCACCACCATGCTTCACTGTCTTCACTGTGAACTGTGGCTTGAATTCAGAGTTTGGGGGTCATCTCACAAACTGTCTGTGGCCCTTGGACCCAAAAAGAACAATTTTACTCTCATCAGTCCACAAAATATTCCTCCATTTCTCTTTAGGCCAGTTGATGTGATCTTTGGCAAATTGTAACCTCTTCTGCACATGTCTTTTATTTAACAGAGGGACTTTGTGGGGGATTCTTGCAAATAAATTAGCTTCACACAGGCGTCTTCTAACTGTCAGAGCACTTACAGGTAACTCCAGACTGTCTTTGATCATCCTGAAGCTGATCAATGGGTGAGCCTTTGCCATTCTGGTTATTCTTCTATCCATTTTGATGGTTGTTTTCCGTTTTCTTCCATGCATCTCTGGTTTTTTGTCCATTTTAAAGCATTGGAGATCATTGTAGATGAACAGCCTATAATTTTTTGCACCTGTGTATAAGTTTTCCCCTCTCCAATCAACTTTTTAATCAAACTACGCTGTTCTTCTGAACAATGTCTTGAACATCCCATTTTCCTCCTTCTTGAGTGTTGCTTCTTGTTTTAGATTTTTTTTCTTGTGTTCGATATTTAATATTTGGTAGTGATTGTTAATTAATACATGTTTAAATGACCATAATGCTCCTTTTTTCACCCAAATTTAACCATAATGACAGTAGGAAAGAAACTGCTAAAATTTTTAATAGAAAAAAACTTTACTACTTAGGGTTAAAATGAATCATTGCACACACAGCTAAATGTTTCACAAAATATTCAGTTCAATTTGACCAAACTGAAAAGTCCGAAAGTACAACTTGAGCAGGTGTAAAAGTGGCCTGAGTGAAACATCCATTTTTGAATTTAACCATATGTTTTTAATTGTTAATGTTTGCTGTTGTTCTTTTTCAAGGCACAGCATCATCTTGACAAACAATGATCAATATACTCTCACTGGTGTCAGATTAGGGTCCACAGAATCAGTAATAGTTTTTTGCTTTACTTTTTTGCTTTTTGGTGGAAATGCAGAAGCAGAATGCATTCAGGTTATTACCCATTTCAGTATAACAGCCATTTGCAGCCTTACATGTTCTTATACACCACTACAGTAGGGTTTTATGGTGCAGGATTGGTATTAATCTGCTAAACTTTGCATATTAATACCAATCCTGCTCTGGTGCAAATTCTAAACATCTCTGTCTTCCCAGAGATCTCTTCTCTGTCTTCTCTGTGGAATATTCAGAAGAATATTTGACATCAGGAAAACGGGAAGGCAGACCACAGTTTTCCTGCAGTGGTGTGTTAGGAACAGAGGAATACAATTAAATATGAGATCAGCAGCTTTTTAAATGTGATCCTTGTGTACCACTGCCCACCCTGCTCATAATATGACAAAACAGACCTATTCCATCTTTCACACAGCTTCTGAGTGGCTGCCTCAGCTAATAAGGTCCGAGTTAAATTTTCTTTTGAGAAATTCTGCTAGAGACCCAGCAGACATAAACAAAGCCATCATCTCCTTTTTGAATGAAACTGCTGTGTGTGTTTTAGTTACATGCACCACATCAACAGAGGTTAGTGCTCTCACACAATACTCGGGTTCCCATTGGGTACCCTAGCTACAAAATACTGGGCCCGCCTCTGTCAAATAGTACTATTGAATTCTCTGTCTGTCTGTCTGTGGAGGCCCAGTATCTGATGAGATGATGCTTTCAGATGAGGAAAGCCACCTGATCAGTGACTGATTGTGTCTCTGTCATGATGAGCCGATGATCATTGGGGTTTGTAGGGCATTTAGTGCTTCGAGCAGTGCATGACCTCAGCGTGACTGAACTCGTACACAGTCAGTAATCAACGGTTAATTCACATTCACTGACCAGAGCTGTCACGATCACTGCAGCTATGTAACACTCGGCTGAACAGACTCTGATTATGATAAGAGAGCTGAGACGGGCAAATCTACAAAGCATGTTCAGAAACAAGACTCGTTTCTGTGAACTAGTTTGAACACTTTCTCTTTTTTGTGCAAATGTATTAGTGAAATGATGATGGACGAACGCACGTCTGACACTGAGACAACTCAATTATTAATTGTCCAATTATATTTGGGCCAATAAAAATGGGAGGAACATATATAAAGTGCTGTAATTCCAGCGCCCTTGAAATTACCAGGATGTAATTAACTTCAAATTAAAGGTGAGACTCTGCAGGACAGGTTCGTATGCATTATTGTTTTTCACATCTAATATGCTGTTATAAATAGCAAAATCATCAAAAATTCAGAGAATTCATAGTTTCACATCTCCAATACTGCAAACATAGAGTGACGTAAAAATATTACTGAGTTGATATCAACAAATCACAATCAAAACAAGTGAATAAACTTATTAAATACTCATTTATAAACGGACAATGATATCACAATCATACAGATAAGGATTACTGGACACTACAAACCACAGTGATGTCAAATAATGACATCATTGTGATGTCACATTGGAATATGACATTATATTTTCTCATCCTTCTAGCTCTTCCAGTTTACTGAGTAAATTGGGGATTTTGTGAACGTATCCTGTCACGACTGCATATTGTGACGTCATCATGAGTCACATACAAATATACTGAAATATATATATTGAAATATATTTGCTGATTCATATAGACTTGAGGTCACTGTTCAAGTTCTTTGTTTCAAAGTTACTACAGAAAATGTGTGTGTGTTTTAAACAATTATTGACACAATCTAATGTGGTTACTCATCATGATGTCACAGATGTAGATCAGCAGAAGGTTTTCTGTTTGTTGATTCATATGCACTTTGAAATCATCCTTCTAGCGCTCTTAGGTTCCAAGTTATTGCAAAAAAATAAATTTTTCAGACTATTCAATAAACCTGATTGACCTTGACCTTCATATTAATGACATACTGAGTTGTTATTACTTGCAATTCACATCATATGTGCAAAATAAACACACACAAACACACACAAAGTGATTCCAACAGTCTCACAAACCCCTCTGAAGGTTCGACTCACACTTTGTCCATGTCCAAATGCAATGTGCAGCCAACAAGTCAGTATTAACTCACCACTGACACTTTGGTTTCACTTAATTTGACTGGATTCAGATGTCCAGAAGAACTGATCTCAGTCAGTGGTGTCTATTATTAAACAGAACAGTGCACATTTACATTCAGAACTCAGGGACAGTGCAACAAATGTTTGAACTTTACCTGACACACCACCAGCCACGTATGTTGCCATCATCAGTCCCACAGAGAAGCCGATGTGGACGGTGAGAGGTTCACCCAGAGCGTTTCTGCTGAGGACAGTCTGGGCGACTGACCCACAGCCAAACAGCTGACAGAGAGAAAGACCAGACTGAAATCACTGAAATTGTGCCTTTGAGCATTCAAGCCTCTGCTGAAATTATTATCAACACAACATCAGATTTGACAAACTTCATCTGTGAAAGGAATTATAAATATACTGCAGTGAGAATGTTCTACTTACAACATATACAAAAGTTCCGAGGAATTCTGCCAGGAATTCTTTGAATATTCCATGTTTGAGAGCACAGCGTTTCCTCATACTTCTGTTTAATCTTTCATGTATCACTGTGCCAGATGCTGTTAAAATGCCAGATGTCTCACAGCGTGAACTTCAGAGCACCCACATCTTATCTCCACCACTACCAACCCCAGCCACTCAGCACGCAGCATTGATCCTTTGCTCACACAATAAATGCACATCCAAAGCTGGGCGCAGTCACAGGACCAGTACAGCCACAAAGTACAAAGAAAAAAAAATGACCTAAAATATCAATTTATTTAAGTTTTTGGACTTTCACAAGGCGTGTGAATATGAATAAATATCTGGAATGAATTTTAGTATGTGCTTTTTAATTGTTAGCACCATATAACCCTCACCATCTTGATGACAGAATAAGGGAAGAGTCAATTCTTGCTGCACTGTAAAAAAAATACTTGACAGATCTATACTTGAGAAATGTTGTTATTGATTTGATTTTGTTTCCTTACAGAATTTGTCAAAAATTGTTATGGCACAAAATGCGCCATTTGCTTTCTTGATCCTTTGCCAATCTGCCATTCTTTAGATTTGTGTTTATCCTCGGGACCCTCAGATTATATGTAGACCTGGGATCAACGTTCAGTGTTACGCTGATGATGCACAGATGTATATGCTTGTTTTTCCAGGTAATGTGTCTCATACTGCACAGCTGGACGTCTGTGTGGCTGCACTGAAAATTGGAAGACATCTACTTTTCTACATTTGAAGTCTGACAAATCTGTGATGGGTACTGACCCTGCTAGACACAGACATTTAATTGACCATTTCGTACTACACCAGTTTGTTAAAAATGTTTATGTAATTTTTGATAAGCTTTTGTCTTTTACATAACACTGCAATCATTAGACCAACTCTGTCTATAGCTGACACAGAGACACTGATTTATGCTTTATTTTGCAGAACTGATGACTGTTATATTTTAGTTTCTTGCTTTCCACATGGCATTATAACTCAGCCTCTTACGAGCTGTAATCAGGGCATCCAGTGGCTCCACATGAGGTATTTTATCGGGGCTACACTCTGTGATAATCCATTTTTTAATGCATCGCCTTAATGTTCATTTCGTGCATGAACTTTAATATGTGCGGTTACAGCGGCAACAGTTATTTGCGTGACCTTAGGAAGAAGGCTAGAGGGTTGGAACGGAAATGGCGTAGTTCCAAACTAGAGGTGTTTCACCTTGCGTGGCGTGAAGCTATTTTAGATTATAAGCATGCTTTATTGACTACGAAGCAGGCCTATTACTCTGAATTGATCAACAAAAATAAGCATAACTCAAAGTTCTTGTTTGATACGGTGGCATTTCTTATTCATGGACAGCCACCTGTTGGCCGTTCTCCTTTTTCAGCACAGGACTTTCTGGACTATTTCGAAAAGAAAATAGAAGATATTAGGTTGAGCACATCTCAGCATACTTTGGCCCAATCATTGTATTCAGCTACTGAGCTGGGGACTACTACTGAGGTGCTACCTAGATTCACAGAATTTAACAGTATCTCACAAGGTGTGCTGACGAAACTTGTGATGTCTACTAGAAGCACAACTTGTTTATTTGATCCTATACCAACAAAATTGTTTAAGGATCTTTGGCCCATTCTTGGGCCGACTGTGCTGGAAATTGTTAACCTTTCTTTAAACTCTGGATCTGTTCCAAATTGTTTTAAATCTGCAGTGGTTAAACCACTATTCAAGAAATCTAATCTTGATCCTGGTGAATTGAAAAATTATAGGCCGATATCAAACCTATCATTCTGCTCTAAAATTCTGGAAAAGGTGGTTTCACGGCAGCTTGTGGACTATCTTACTGAGAATGACCTTTTTGAGCCACTGCAGTCTGCTTTTAGAAGACATCACTCCACAGAAACAGCACTTATTAAAGTAGTTAACGATTTTCTGCGAGCAATGGACTCGGATACTACTACAGCATTGGTGTTGTTGGATCTCAGTGCTGCGTTTGACACAGTTGATCATCATATTCTACTTGATAGACTAGAAAACTGTTTCGGGATTACTGGAACTGCTCTTGTGTGGCTGACGTCTTATCTGTCTGGTCATTCCCATTGTGTTTTGTGCAATGACACTACCTCTGACTTTAAGGGCATGAAGTTCGGGGTTCCGCAGGGATACGTTCTGGGTCCCCTGCTTTTTTCCCTGTATATGGCACCCCTTGGGAACATTTTGCAGCGTTTCGGGGTTGCTTTTCATTGTTATGCTGATGATACTCAGTTGTATATGCCGATAGCTGCTGGAAATCCTGTCCACGTAAAATCTTTACAGGACTGTCTTGCAGCAGTGAGACGTTGGATGTCTAGCAACTTTCTGCTTTTGAACTCTGATAAGCCTGAAATGATGGTTCTTGGCCCAGCAAGACATCGGCACCAATTTGATCAGCTGGCGCTTAGCCTAGGTTCATGTGTTATACATCATACTGACAAAGTGAGGAACCTTGGGGACTGCTTTCTTTCATCTGAGAAATATAGCAAAGATTCGCCCCATCCTGTCTATGGCTGATGCTGAGACTCTGATTCACGCATTTGTCTCTTCTAGATTGGATTATTGTAATGCTTTATTCTCTGGCCTGCCGCAGTCTAGCATTCGAGGACTTCAGTTGGTGCAGAATGCTGCTGCCAGAATTTTGACACAAAGTAGAAGGTTTGACCACATTACTCCGATTCTGGCATCCCTTCATTGGCTACCGGTTTCCGCCAGATTGGATTTTAAAGTTTTATTGTTGTTTTATAAGATTGTTCATGGACTGGCGCCTTCCTACTTGGTGGACTTGGTTAAGCCCTACGTACCTGCGAGGCCTTTGCGTTCGCAAGGCGCAGGGCTTCTGTGTGTTCCGAGGATGAACAAAAAGTCTGTGGGGTATAGAGCCTTCTCCTACCGTGGTCCGGCTCTTTGGAATGATCTACCTGCTGTTATTCGGCAGTCTGACACGGTGGAGATTTTTAAATCAAGACTGAAGAGCCACTTTTTTAGACTGTCTTATCATTAATTTTTTAGTCTGTTTGTGTTTGCTTTGTAATTTGTTTTTATTCTACTGTGTTTTATCTTTTAACTGTGCTTTTGTTGCTTTTAATTTTGATTTTAGATTAATTTGTGTTGTTGTGAATTATGTGAAGCGCCTTGGGGCGACTTTGTCATGATTTGGCGCTATATAAATTAATAAATTGAAATTGAAATTGATGTGCGTTTAAGAAAACTGTTGATCTATATTAACTCGCTGAAAATCTGTATAATACGTACTCTTACGATATATTTCTGCTTTTTTTTTGCAAATCTGACTCACACTGCAAAGGCTTTATTGAATATGTATAGAACTTTTTTACAGTTTTGTAAAAATCAGTTCATTAATGATGTGCTATCTGCCCGTGTTAAAAATGTAGCTTTAAATGATTTACATTGGCCCTTTTATGTGGATCTAACTACTCCACACCAAATCAAATCTTCTGATCATATTTTGTAAAAATAACTTGAGTTATTGAGTAAAAATGACATAACTGCTGTACTGAAGTTAAACACATCAGCATTACAAAAACAACTGTGAAGAATTATTAACATAAGATAAAGGTGAGTCCAACGTCTATTTAAAAAGTCTATAAATATTTGTTGGATGGTGTTTGATTTCATGGCAGATCAGTCAGATCCGAGGTCATCGTTCACATCGTCCTCCACAGTCATCATGAGGGGGGTGGATTTCTTCTTACGCCTGTTAATACAAACGTAAAACATGTTTTTGCCTCTTGTGGATGAACACCGGCGTGCAGCAAACACAGAAGTGTGTCGACAGATTGTGAGCGCTCACCTGGCGTCATTTCTCAGTGCAGTGATTTGGCTGTGAAGCTGCTCGTTGACTTCGATCTGCTCATCCAGGTCTCTCTGTAGCTTCTTTTTACCGTGTTCCAGATGCTCGATCTCCTCCTCTGCCTCGTCCATCTGCCTCTTTGCCGTCTTTAGTTTCTGAGTCAGCTGCACAGGTCGCCAAAGTAAATCACTGACTCAGGACTGCTGTCCTCATCTTGTGTTTCCTTTCGGGTAAAGACATGGTCTACCTGATCTCTCTGGCTCTGCAGGCTCCCGTGCTCCTCGTCCGCCTGCATCTTCATCTCCTTCACCTTGCGCTCCAGCTTTCGGTTTGCTTGTTGCAGATTGTTGTTGTCTCTTGAGAGAAAACAAACCAAGAGATCACATCAGAGCAGAGGATTCATAGAACTCGACACCTATCAAACTGCTTGAACACAGAATACTCTCATTCTTACAACAGGAACGAAAATGATCTGAGCTGGAACAGGGCTGGACAAGCACGACTGCATATCTCACGGTCATCAAACCCCCATTACATTTAAAACTAAGTCAAATGTTCCATCAAATCACCGGCGGGTCATTCCATGTCAATTCAACGAATATTTGAGGGGCCTTATGGACTTTGTCTCAGATTTTCTTCAAATTTTAATCAAATATTCCCAGACTATTTCAGAACAACAAATCTGAAGTTTGAGGCCTGTAAGCCAAGTAGTTTCTGAGATATGGCCAATTTAGTGTGCATGGGGTCTGCCGTTTTTTTAGGCAAAAAGTATGGCTGTCATTTCTGGAGCCATGTTCAAGGTAGAATATCTCAGCAAATAATGGACTTAGAGGCCTGAAATTTTCTGTGGCAGCTGTCATGGACACCCAGACTTGGACTATAGTCAAACAACAGACATTGACACAAAACAGTGAAGTTTATGTATGCTCAAACTATGGAATATATTACAATGACTATTGCGAGCATTCATGTTTGAGACACTGAAGCATACCATTACACTCAAAGAAGCCTTTCCATTTCTTGGCTCCTTAATGCCCGCTATACTGGCTAGGAAATATGTAAATTTGGCATATCTGTGGTAAACAGTTATTGTGGGAGAAACCTCTGAAATCTGAAAAAAAAAAAAACATTTTTATGCTCATTCGGCCAAGGGTATTTTAGCACTGGGTTATATTTTTATATGCAACCACCAGCTCCAATACTTTGTTTTTTTTTTTGGTCTTGTTTTGTTAGTATTACTCTCTTGTTACTGTCTGCCTTAATAATCCATCAAAGAAGACTGATAACATTCTGCTACGAGGTGCTGCTTGATTTTTATATTTGTCAAGTTCTGTAGGAGCCTGAATAGCTAATATATGCTTCTTCTTTGTTTCTAACTACTTTCTTTCTCCTTAACCCACCTTGACACTTGCACTGCCGCGCAATTTGTCGTGCCAATTCAACCCACTTTGGGTGCTGCGTTACATAAAATAATTATTTTGTAGCGGATGACGCATTTGCTCTCGGAATGTCGCTGATGAAACCATCTCTTATCACTTCTGGTATAACAGAGAAATTATGTACAGCTGCAGCTTTTCTCGTGTGCTATGAGGTGGAGAGCGCAACTGTGCATGCGCACCTCACCCGTCGAGTTAAGCTCCCCCACTGAAGAAAAGTAGAAAATTCACTTAATTTTGTCTTTACATAAAAATACAGTAATGTGTCTTTTCAATTTAAAAAAGTAAAGACTTGCATGTACACACGCTGTCTTTAAAGTAGACTATTGTCGTTAGATGACGGGGAGATGCGCATGTGCAGTTGCGCGGTAAAGCAAGGTAGATAAACTCAACGGAGCAGGTGTTAAAGTCCGGGGTAGAGAGAACTACACATGCATGCGCTTGCGCAGTGGATCTCCTCTCGACGGGGGATCATCTCGTCGGGACAATGGCCTACAAGTTTTTTTCATAGGATACATCTGGCATTATGTATATATCTTTGTGGATTTTAATCAAATACTATTGCAGAGCTGTGAGGCTAGTTTTGTCATGATTCTACATGAAACTTACCCTAAAGGGGAAAAGGAAAAAAAAAAAGATGGCAGTAGCCAGTGGCAGTGGCCACTGATTAAAATGGTAGACGATGGAGAATGAACATAAGTTGGTTACAGGATGATCAATTTGCCATAAAACGTGGGTAAGATATAAGAATACTTTAGGAATTAAATAAAGGAACAACAGAGAAATTATCCATGGTTTGGGATGCTCTTAAAGCATTCATCAGAGGAAAGTTTATAGTCTACAACTCATGGAAGAACACTGCTATCTACTGGCCAGTAGATGGCAGTGTTCATGGCAGTATGAACTGCATTTGCCGCCTGCCACACATTGGCTAAAAGTGCTGAATCTACTTAACAAACAGAATTTTCAGTTTTCAAATTGACTTTTTTCTTTACAAATTAAAAAAAATGACATTTACAAATACAAATTTATTTGTAAAACCCACTACACATTTCAGTAAGTTGTGTATGCAGCCAACCACTCATGCCAGGAATCTAATTTACCCATAATGCACCGTGGCATGCGTGTAAATGCTAAAACCTTCAAAATTTGTGCATTACTTTAAAACTAAAACATATAGCTGATATTTTCACTTTATAAAACTACAGACGTGACGTTAATTTAAATAACTTGTCCAGAATTAGTTTGTTTAAAATTTTAACCATAAATCAAAATTGTATGCCTGTGAATGAGTGGGTCATATGCCAGCAAGTCTGTATGGTGTGAAGAGAAATTATCTTTTTTTTCTCTCTCTCTCTTTTCTCTCTGTTAGTCAGCTCTCATTTCAGGTTAATTTATTGTCAGAAACCACATGAACAAAACATTATAAATACACCCACATCTACATATCTTTAACACCAAAGAGATTTAAATATATCCATACATATACACATACAAACATACATACATACATATTTACATATACACATACTAATATATTTTTTCCCATTTCTATTTTCATGTTTCCTTTTTTGTGAATATTTACAAATAAAATAAAGATAATCAATAGTAAATTAAATAAATATTTCCTAATGTTTATATCCACACACACACACATATATATGAATCCCAGTACACCAATTACAACATGTCTGAAAAGGGGTAGGGTCTCCTGTGCCTGCAAAGGATAGAGCTGCACTTCTCATAGCTGTCTGTCTGCAAGCAGGCAGACATGTACAGTGGGGCAAAAAAGTATTTAGTCAGTCCCTGACTGTGCAAGTTCTTCTACTTAGAAAGATGAGAGGTCTGTAATTTTCATCATAGGTACACTTCAACTATGAGAGACAAAATGAGGGAAAAAAAAAAAGAAATCCAGGAAATCACATTATAGGATTTTTAAAGAATTTATTTGTAAATTATGGTGGAAAATAAGTCAATAACAAAAGTTCAACTCAATACTTTGTAACATAATCTTTGTTGGCAATGACAGAGGTCAAATTTTTCCTGTAAGTCTTCACCAGGTTTGTACACACTGTAGCTGGTATTTTGGCACATTCCTCCATGCAGATCTCCTCTAGAGCAGTGATGTTTTGGGGCTGTCGCTGGGCAACATGGACTTTCAACTCCCTCAACAACTTTTCTATGGGGTTGAGGTCTGGAGACTGCCTCGGCCACTCCAAGACCTTGAAATGCTTTTTACGGAGCCACTCCTTCGTTGCCTGAGCGGTGTGTTTGGGATCATTGTCATGCTGGAAGACCATCCACATTGCATCTTCAATGCTCTCACTGATGGAAGGAGGTTTTGGCTTAAAATCTCATGATACATGGCCCCGTTCATTCTTCCCTTAACATGGATCAGTCGTCCTGTCCCCTTTGCAGAAAAACAGCCCCAAAGCATGATGTTTCCACCCCCATGCTTCACAGTAGGTATGGTGTTCTTGGAATGCAACTCAGCATTTGTCTTCCTAAAAATATGACTAGTTGAGTTTTTACTAAAAAGTTCTATTTTGGTTTCATCTGACCATATGATATTCTCCCAATCGTCTTCTGGATCATCCATATGCTCTCTGGCAAACTTCAGATGGGCCTGGACACGCCTGGCACTGCAGGATTTGAGTCCCTCTCTGCGTAGTGTGTAGCCTTTGTTACTTTGGTCCCAGCTCTCTGCAGGTCATTCATCAGGTCCCTTCGTGTAGTTCTGGGATTTTTGTTCACTGTTTTCATGATCATTTTGACCCCATGGGATGACATCTTGTGTGGAGCCCCAGATCAAGGGAGATTATCAATGGTCTTGTATGTCTTCCATTTTCTTACAATTGCTCCCACAGTTGATTTATTACACCAGTCTGTTGTAGATTCACTTGACTATGGTAGATTCACTCTTCCCAGCCTGGTGCACATCTACAGTTTTCTTCCTGGTGTCCTTCGACAGCTCTTGGTCTTGGCCGTGGTTGAGTTTGTAGTCTGATTGTTTGAGGCTGTGGACAGGTGTCTTTTATACAGATAACGAGTTCCAACGGGTGCCATTAATACAGGTAACAGGTGGAGGACAGAAAAGCTTTTTAAAGAAGAAGTTACAGGTCTGTAAGAGCCAGAAATCTTGCTTGTTTGTGGGTGACCAAATACTTATTTTCCACCATAATTTACAAATAAATTCTTTAAAAATCCTACAATGTGATTTTCTGGATTTTTTTTTTTCTCATTTTGTCTCTCATAGTTGAAGTGTACCTGTGATGAAAATTACAGACCTCTCTCATCTTTCTATCCTAGTCTTTAAAATGTTTCTTTACATTTTGTGAGGTAAACATGCATTCAGGGATCCTCTCTTAGCTACCAGACACTTATAATAACATATTTGCCTTTTCAGCAGCAGCAAGAACTGATTTAGTGTGGGTGTTTTTAGCTTGCTCCATATAACAACATTACCCAGCCAGTTAATCCATGACAGTGTTTGTGTTCTAAATTAATATTGCACTGATTAAAATAATTTTTTGTCTTGAGTGAAAAGATGAACCTCAAAGCATCTAAAAATAGAGCCCAGTATGAAAATTGCCGGAGTCCCCCTTTAGGAATGCCGTGATAAATTGTTCATCTCTCCACTGACTTATTCTGGCAAACCAAATAAAAACATTGTACTGGTAACTGACAGAGAAAATATGCTGTTCTTCCCAATGCAATCTCTTGTGATTTATTGTTTATTAGCTGTGTTGATTGTTGTCATTCCGTATCCATTGTATGTCATTTCTTCTCACTTTCAGCTACAATTAAAAGTCAAATGCATTTTCTTTAGCTTTCTGAAGCTAACATTAATGTATATAACTAATAGTGCCCTTTGACCTTCAAACAGCATGCTAAGAAACAGAGCTGCCTTGTATCATGGAAGACCCATCGCTATTTTTACCCATGTGGTGATATAATGGTGTGAATCACTATGGAAGAAAATGACAGTGGCAATGAAGACAATTGTTTTCCTGACTTAAAGCATAAAAAAAAAAAATCAAAGAGATTATAGCTTTAGGTCTAATGAGTTTCAATAATAACCAGAAGCACTCGGAGAGTGCAAACCTCCGCCAAGGCCATAGGGTCACTGACGTCACATGGAATAGCCTTTGGCAAAGAGACTTATTCCACGTCGTTTCACGCATCTACCATCATGTTTTAGATTCAGTGGTTAACCCTCATTTTTTGGACAGTTCACTCGCCTGGCATAAATGTTTTATTATTGCTGTTAACAGCTCTCCCTGCATGCCACAATCAAGTTTTATGTCTCTTTTTTTCAGGACAACCTGTACTTTCAAAATATGTATGCTATAGTTGTGTTTTATAAGTGTAATATAGGTTTACAATCAGAAATAAGAAAGGAAAAAGTAAAGCAGAAAATAATTTTCCACACATTTATTCAAAACACACAACAAACTATAATAAACTAGTAACACATCACTCCTAAAAACAATCTTTGGTGTGTCATGTGAGGTGAATCTGCCCTACGATTGGATTATGGAAAACCATGTGACGGTGAACCAATTCCGATTGGACACTCACATTGCTCACGTCATCACACAGCTTCTATGAGGAGTACAAAGATGGTAGACGCTGGCTCGAAAGTCTGCGGAGTTAACCTTTCAGCCAAAAAAAGTAAGTTTCTATCTCATATCATTAAAAAGTTATTTATAATTTAGTAAAGCTTGGTCTCTGCCGTCGTATACGACGGCGTCGGCCCCAGAGGATTAAACCCTTAGATTTTCAGCAAATGTATTTATAAAGAGAAACTGCATGAACTACACAAGTTGTTTTTATTTTCTAATAACAAGTTTATTCAGTGAGGAGAAACAAATGCTAAATTATTGTTGTGTTGTAACTTAATTTTTGTTCAGCCTTTGTGACCCGTCTTCATGAAGGTAGATGCAAAAATGTTGAAATTGGCCCTATCCTGCAATGATAAAGAATCCTTAAAAAAATTACTGGCTCTGGATCATGTTCCAGATCATTACCAAAATTTAATGACTTCTAAGTTAGGTCAAGATACACCCCTGGTAAAAATTTCATTGAAATCCATTGAGGATTTTTTGAGTAATCCTGCTAACAAACCAACCAACAAACAAACGGACTTGACGGAAAACATAACCTCCTCGGCGGAGGTAACAATAAAGGAGTATTCTGAGGAGTTTACCTCTGTTCCCCTTGCAACCGTTCTTCAAGTTCCTGGATGCGGGTGTTGAGTTTGGAGACAAGGGAATCCTGATTTGTCCTCTGTGACCCTTCCAAATGAGTCACTCTGCCCCACAGGTCTTTATTCTGAAAAGACCAGAAAAGACCGTCTGAACCTGGGATACTCACTGGTGCACACATATCCAACAAAGCGCTCACAAAGGTATGTTTTAAAATGATTTCCTGGATGCTCCTCTTTATCCAGGTCTGCTGAATAGAAATTAGATTATATCTATGCCAGGTTAGCACTGAGACCTTCTAAAGTGACGCAATGTCAGCAGAGAGCAAACTTTCACACAGTTGGTGAACCTGCATGTGTGGTGTCTGGGGTCAGAGGTCAGTACCTGTCTCTCCAGGCTCATTTTGTCACACTCCAGATCCTGCCTGAGGCCTCGCTCCTGCAGCAGCTCATTTCTCAGCTGATCCATCTGTCACACAAACAGAATGACATCAGTTTTATAAAGTCACAGTGAGCCATCAGTAAATACAGCATCATGACTTGAAAAGTTTATCAACTACAAATAGGGCTCATCATCCTATAATTTCAGAAACGTGTGTGTGTGTGTGTGTGTGCTCCTCCACTGAGTTGCTTTGGCCAATTTCAGCTAAACATGCTGTGCGTATGCAGGGTGACCACAGAATTTCCCTTAAGGGATTTGCATTGACAAGGTAAAATTTTTGTTTCATCTGTCTGTTGCTCCCTTGCTCCTCCCAGGTTCTTTGCTCAATTTTCACCAATCATGAAATGTGAATGATGGTCAATTCCAGAAATGCCTTTAAAGGGTTTGTTTTGGCAAGTCACTGGGGTCAGAGGTCAAAAGTGTGATTTTTCAATCCCAAGTGCACTAAATTTGGCCGACATATGTTGGTGAACTCTGGAGATGCCCGGGCGAGGTCAAATTTGTCAAAGAGTCATTGAGGTTGTTACGTCATTAGCGTAAAAAGCCAAAATTGAACATTTTTCAGTTTGATTTGCACTGAAGCTGGCACATATATGGAGGTGGGTTCTTGAATTCTCCAGAAAGGACAAATTTGCCAAAGGGCAATCACTGGGGTCAAGGTCATGTCTGCCTGTCTGTTTATTGGCCTACTCCTCTCGGGTCCTTTTACTGTCAAACATGGTATGTCATTGAAGGACCTGAAATTGCCATAAAAAATGAATTATTTGATTTTCAATCCAATTTGGACCAAATGTGGCACAAACTTAGGTGAGTTCCAGATTTCCCTTTCAAGGTCAGACAGAGGTTAATCATTTGTGTGAAGGTGAAGATCACTGGACTCAAACGTTGGACTGGCGCACCCTGCTCAGCGTGCCGTTCTCGTTGGAGCGACAGCACACCGAATGTGTCTCTTCCCAGATAGATCTCTTTCAGTGCAGCGTCTTGTTCTGACTTTAACACGAAGTTAACACCCAAGTCTTTCATCGCCAACTGTAAATGGTAATCAAAACATACAAATCGTATCTTTCTGAACTCTTCCGCATCAAACTCCATCGTGTCACTGTTTACAATGTGCTTGAGCGATAACAGGCGAAGTTGCTCATAAACTTTAAGTTTCTTAAATATTATAACGGCCACTCTTAAAGCTTCAGTTATCTTTATAATTTTATTACTGGTAACTTTTAGGATTAATTTAGATGAGATATACTCATTATCTCACAGGAATTATCACAATTATCTGGGAACTACTTTTTACGCAGGAATTCATCAAGCACGTCGGCCGGGGGTGCGTACTAACACAATACCCAGAAACTGGCTAGACATTCGGCCAAAATGAAAGCGTCCAGTTTTAAGCTAGTGGCGCTCGTGAGAGTGTGGGATTGGCACAGCTGTTACTAGCTTCATGCCCACGGGTACTAAGCAAGTGTAAAGGAATTCCATGTCTGGAGTCTCGTCTTCTCTGTGAGATACACCTGCTGACACATCCACTTAATTTGTGGAAGAAAAAAGAAATGTACCACCTGCCAAAATTTAGTAAGGGTGTGGTGTTTTTTAATAAAAATGCCCCATGATTTATATTAGCTTGTTGAAAATGTTTATTTTACCACTCCTTTAATAAATGCCTTTCAGGAAGTTTTTAATTTAAAAAAACAAAACAGAGGAAATGCTGTCTGATCTGACCAGCCGCAATAAATCGAAAGGCTCTTTTCTCTAATAACATCCAGAGGCCCAGTGATGGAGCGCTCACTGTAATTAAGTTGTTTTTGTCTTTTAACTGACTGTACGATAGACATTTATGTCTGCTCCTCTGAGATCAGCCAACGACAAGACATGGATGATGCCATTAGACAATAAGACATATCAAGAACTAAGCAAAGAGTTTTAGATGCATTAAATGTGCCTGGAAACTGTTAAACACTGCTAAATATCTAATTCAGCAACATCTGTCTGTTTGTTCTCCTTCTCTTCTCAGGTCCTTTGGCCAATTCCCACCAAACTTGATGACGGTTATATGGACGTATATTCTTGAATTAGCCTGCTGAGGTCAAATTTGGCAGATGTCAATCACTGGGGTCAAGGTTACGTCTGCCTGCCCATTTATTGGCCTACCAATAAATGGGCAGGCAGATACCAGATACCAAACTTGGTATGTCAGTGAAGGCTAACCCCAAAATAGGTCTTAAATAATGTATTTTGGTAAAGGTTACAGAATTTAATTTTCAACAAAATTACGACCAAATGTGGCACACACCTCAGTGGATTCCTGAATCGGCCTACCAAGGTCAGTCCAAGATCAGTCATTTGGCTGAAGGTCAAGTTCATTGTGGTCAGCTGTAAGATTACCATAGTCCTGACTGTCTTCATGCCCACAGGTACTACCACCTAGTATTGGTAAATTCGTATGTTGTCGTTGTTTGTTTTAGTTTTAGTTGTTTCGGGTTCGCCACAACCAATCCAATATACGAGGTCTATTAGAAAAGTATCCGACCTTATTATTTTTTCAAAAACCATATGGATTTGAATCACGTGTGATTACATCAGACATGCTTGAACCCTCGTGGGCATGCAAGAGTTTTTTCACGCCTGTCGGTTACGTCATTCGCCTGTGGGCAGTCTTTGAGTGAGGAGTCGTCCACCCGCTCGTCGATTTTTTTCATTGTTTAGGAATGGCTCAGAGACTGTTGCTTTGTTTGATAAAAATTTTTTCAAAACTGTAAGGCACAACTGAGTGGACACCATTCAATAAATTCAGCTGGTTTTCGGTAAAAATTTTAACGGCTGATGAGAGATTTTGGTCTGGTAGTGTCGCTTTAAGGACGGTCCACGGCGCCTGACGGCGATCTGCGCTTCGAGGCGGCAGCGTCTCGCCGTTTCAAGTTGAAAACTTCCACATTTCAGGCTCTGTTGACGCAGTAAGTCGTCAGAGAACAGAGAACTTTCAGAAGAAGTCGGCATGAGGAGTTTATTCGGACATTCCATTGTTAACGGTCATTTTGTAATGAAAGAACGTGCGGGCAGAGTCGCATGTCGGGCTGGACCCGACCGCGGGGGGTCGCGGCAGGAAAAACACCTCCGTTGGAAATCTTAACGGGCAAGTTGGAACATGCCCAAGCTGTTAAACAATTTCTCAGTTACTCACTTGTTGAAAGCCATTAAAAGCCGCCTGAATTCTACAAATGGTTTTCAACACGGAGGTGTTTTTCCTGTCGCGGCGTACACAGATTTGCCGAGTCGTCACGGAAACGACTCGGCGAATTTGCGCGTACGTCTTTCATTAAAAAAATGTCCTTAAACAGTGGAATGTCCGCATAAATTCCTCATGCCGGCCTCTTCTGAATCTTCTCTGTTCTCTCACGATGTCCTGGGTGAATTAAGCCTTAAATTAGGATGTTTTAAGCTCGAAACAGGCCGACGACAGCGCCTGGAAGCGCTGCAGGACGTCCCGCTCCGTGGGAAGTCCTTACACCGACAGAAACACCCCATAATCTCTCATCAGCCGTTAAACTTTTCACAAAAAACCATCTTAATTTCTCGAATAGTGTCCACTCGGATATTCCTCACAGGTCCAGAAAAAATTTTGATAAAGCAACGCGCGCCGTCTCGAGCAGCGTGTGAAACAAAGGAATTCAGCCGAGAGGGCGGGACCACATCTCACTCAAGGCCTGCCCACAGGGAAATGACGTCACCGACACGCGTGAAAAAACTCACGCATGCGCACGAGGGTTCAAGCATGATTGGTGTAATCGCATGTCATTCAAATCCATATAGTTAAAAAAATAAATAAAAGGGTCGGTTTATTATCTAAGAGACCTCGTACAGTCATACTGGGATTTGGCACAAGTTTTACACCAGAAAACTATCAAACATTACAGATTGATCAAAATTCTAAGGTACCTAATATGTTTATACTCTCTATGAAGAGCCAGTCTGAGCAGTGAAACTAGGATTTTTATCTGTACCAAGTATTGGGGAAATTTTTTAATTCAAACAAATCCCAAATAGGGAGGGAATAAACTTGCCTGTTCTTTGTGTTTGTCTAATCGTTCCATCAGGCGGTCGGCGCTACTGCGTTCATCACTCAGATCCTCTGTCAGCTGATGGATACGACCCTGACGGTGGAGGAAAAATGGACAAATGTGACAATCCAGCATTACAGTCATTCACTCAACAGTGTGACAATAAGACATACACGAGGCCTGATGTAATACAACCTTCAAGGTCAGTGATAGGACATAAATTTGAAGAACAAACTTATGAGAATTTGAAGAGGTTTGTGGGAATGAGAGGAACTCAGTGTGTGCTGCCCAGACAGGCCTGATAACATTTACAGCAAACATCAGCTTGGATACACAGTGTCAGCAGCCAGCGCAGTCATTGTACATGTTTTGCCATCAGCCAATCAAACGGCACCGACGTGTGAGAATTTCACATCAGTCTCACAGGAAGCTGTAAATACTGGCTCCTGAACAAATCAAACCTCCAAATGGCTTGTGTCAAAAACATGCACTCATGTGCTCGAGTAAAATAACCGCTCCTTCTGCATGTAGCGACCACTTTGAGGTTTTTTTCTTTCATTTAAGCACAAACATCATCAGAACTGTGTAACTGTTCTTTAGCCTTTCAGGTTTAAGCTTTAGCTGGAGAACTAGGTGTTCTGCTGTGGCTGGAAAGTTTTGTGTTTTTGTTTGGGTGCATTTACCCCTTAAACTTAAAACTGGTTTGTGTTGATATTTTGGAAACACTTGAACACAGAAGCAATAGTTTTTTTAATGATAAGGTTGATGCAAATGTAAGTTACAAAACAGGAGTACATTATTCAGGTACTGTACCAAAGTAAAGGAAGCAATAAAAATGTAATATAAAGGCCCTTTCATCACAATCGACACCATGTAGTCTAAATCACAGAGGACAGGTGTATTTGGGGCGTGGCCAACTCCCCTTTGCCCCCAGTTGCCACAGCAGATCCAGTCCAGATCCTCATTGGGATTTGGCACACCTTTGACACCATACGTCCTTTCTGACACAATTCTAGTTGTATAAACACACAGCTCCTGGAGTTCCTAAGCAGTCTGCCAGTCAAGTACTCATCAGGACCAACTCAGCAGGGAAGCAGGGCACAAAGCAGTTGTATTTAGTCATTTAAATGGTCATGATAATAATAATAATAATAATAATAAGGGCCTTTATTGTCATTGTACATACCGTACGTCCAGAAAGTATTCACCGCGGTCCAATTTTCCACATTTTATATTACAGTCTTACTACAAAATGGATGAAATTCATTTTTTCCCCCTCAACATTTTACACACAATAGCCCATAATGACAATGTGAAAAAGTTTTTTTTTTTTTTTTTTTTAGATTATTGCAAATTTTAACTTACAAACTTGAGATGTTTCTACAGCTTAATTGGAGTCCACCTGTGATAAATTCAGTTTATTGGACATGATTTGGAAAGACACACACCTGTCTACATATAAGGTCCCACAGCTGACAGTGCATGTCAGAGCACAAACCAAGCATGGTTAAAGAACTGCCTGTAGACCTCCGAGACAGGATTGTTTGAAGGTACAAATTGGTGGAAAAATGTACAGAAACATTTCTGCTGCTTTGAAGGTCCCAATGAGCACAGTGGCCTCCATCATCCGTAAATGGAAGAAGTTCAGATCCACCAGGACTCTTTCTAGAGCTGGCAGCCCATCTAAACGGAGTGATCGGGGGATAAGGGCCTTAGTCAGGGAGGTGACCAAGAACCCAATGATCATTCTGTCAGAGCTCCAGCATTCCTCTGTGGAGAGAGGAGACCCTTCCAGAAGGACAACCATCTCTGCAGCAATCCACCAATCAAGCCTGTATGGTAGAGTGGCCAGACAGAAGCCACTCCTTAGTAACAGGCACATGGCAGCCCACCTGGAGTTTGCCAAAAGGCACCTGAAGGACTCTCAGACCATGAGAAACAAAATTCTCTGGTCTGATGAGACAAAGATTGAACTCTTTGGTGTGAAAGTCAGGCGTCATGTTTGGAGAAAACCAGGCACCATCCCTACAGTGAAGCATGGTGGTGGCAGCATCATGCTGTGGGGATGTTTTTCAGCAGCAGGAACTGGGAGACTAGTCAGGATTGAGGGAAAGATGAATGAGGCAATGTACAGAGACATCCTGAATGAAAACCTGCTCCAGAGCGCTCTTGACCTCAGACTGGGGTGAAGGTTCATCTTTCAGCAGGACAATGACCCTAAGCACACAGCCAAAATATCAAAGTAGTGGCTTTCACAGAGTAGTAACTCTGTGAATGTCCTTGAGTGGCCCAGCTAGAGCCCAGACCTGAATCCGATTGAATATCTCTGGAAAGATCTGAAAATGGCTGTGCACCGACGCGCCCCATCCAACCTGATGGAGCTTGACAGGTGCTGCAAAGAGGAATGGGCAAAACTGTCCAAAGATAGGTGGCATCATATTTAAGAAGACTTGAAGCTGTAATTGCTGCCAAGGTGCATCAATAAGGTATTGAGCAAAGGGTGTGAATACTTATGTACATATGGTTTCTTTTTTTAAATTATTATTATTATTAATAAATTTGCACCCCCCCCCCCCCCCAAAAAAAAAAAAACCCAAAAAAACGTTTTTTTCATGTTGACATGAGGGAAAAATGTATTTACTCCATTTTGGAATAAGGCTGTAACAAACAAAATGTGGAAAAAACAAAGTGCTGGGAATACTTTCCGGGTGCACCGTACTTGCAATGAAATTTGTCCTCTGCATTTAACCCATCATAAATACAGTTTGACACAATCCAACGGAACAGTGGGCAGCCACAGTCCGGTAGCTGAAGATCAACTCCAGACGTAGAGACGCTGCCTTGATCAGGGGCAGAGAAAGGAACAGACCCTAAATAAGCATGTTTTTAATTGTGGGAGGAAACCAGAGCAATCACAGGAAATGCAAGCAGAGAACATGCAAACTGCACACAGAAAGGGCCAGGCAGGAAGAGATCCTAGGATCTTCTTGCTGTAAGGTAATAGTTCCAACCACTAAGTCACTGATTATCAAAATAGTGGTCATGGTTATGGTGTTGATGGTGTGAAATATTTATAGTTTGTTTTTTTCCATTTTTATGTGCTTTTATTCTTTTTTATTTGTATTAACTAGCTGTATTGTTTTATTTTTATTGTGTGTGCTGTGAAGGACTTTACTGGCACTGAAGTTTTAAAATAAACAATTATTATTATTATTATTATTATTATTATTATTATTACTATTGTTGTTATTATTGGCATGTTTTGGGCATAATATTAAATAAATCTGTCACCTGTCACTGGGGCTACAAGAAATGATTATTTTCATGATTGATTAGTTGAGAAAATAATTGACCGATTAATCGATTTGTTGCTTGTCCACAAAATGTCACAAAATGGTGAAAAGCATTGTTTAATGTTTTCCACAGGACAAGATGACACATTCAAATGTCTTGTTTTGTCCACAACACTCAAGTGTCCTTCTTAGTAAAGGTTTTAATGACTCACGGCAAGGCGACAGGATCAGGAGCACAGACGCGTTTCGACTAGGTCTTCATCAGTGTGTAAGGCCGTTCAGGAAATGACGTCTTTTATGGTAACACCAATCAAAAACAGGTGTAGAACTCCACAAGACATCCAAGTGCATACATTACTAATAATAAACCAAAACAAAAAGCGGATAATAATAATAATAATAATAATAATAATAATAAGGAAATAATAAAAAGAAAAATAAGAAAAAGCCCACTGTAGAGAAAATACACTACAAAACAATTTACACTGTAAAAAACATTTTTACACTACAAAAAAAAAAAACATCATCAACACGTAAGAGTACCAAAATGAGGCCTACCAATATATAAAGGTCTACATCACCAGCTGTGGCTTGTATATACCACATATGGGCACCAGTGAACAAAGGCTCAAACTGAAACTACTGTCCTTAGGGCTACACACTTACAAAAAACAGTATATAAAAAGACATTCATGAAAAAATACAAAAACATATATCAATAACAATGAAGCTCATAAATAGAAACAATACAAATATAAAAAGAATTACACATTAAGCCTTTACAAAACGAAAAAGGCATAGTAAAGGATAAAAAACACACCTCAAAAAAAATATAAGTACAAGGCCCAAAAAAGTAGGCACAAATAGAAAACCTACGACACATACAAATTTAAAGAAAGCAGCCCAATAGTAATTCCTCATTCATTCCCCTCGGAAATTCCGTTTGCAGTGTATGTATCCAAAACGCTTCCCGCTGTAATAGAAGCTTTTCCCTGTTACCTCCCCGTCTAGGGGGTTCAACCATTTCTATACCTTGAAATCTGAGAGAACATACATCGTGGCCAGCACTCAAAAAATGTCTCGCCACCGAAGACTTTTCAACTCTGTTCCTAATGTTACTTTTACGTCCCGAGATGCAAGTCTTTCTCTCTTAGTCTTGCCTACATAACACAGGCCACAAGGGCATTTTAGCACGTAAACAACAAACTTAGTTTTGCAGGAAATCCTGCTCTTCACCAAATATTTACGGCCCGAATGTGGATGTGTAAAGCAGTCTCCCTTAATCATAGCGTTACACTGAACACAACCCCGGCAAGGATAATTCCCATTAGGCAGTGAAGACAAAAAATGTTCCGGGTGCATATATGTGTCTGTCTTAACAAGCTTGTCTCTCAGGTTAGGGGCTCTCTTATGGGCACATATAGGCAACTCTTGAAACAAATGGCCAACTTGTGGATCACTTGACAAAATGTACCAATATTTCTTAACACTGTTTTTAAGATCTAGTGTGATATCCGAGAAAGTAGTGGCACAGACCAACCGTGAAGTATTGGATGGACGAGGTTTAGGAGTTAAAAGCGACCGTCTGTCAATTTGTTTGACCCTGTGCCAGCAGTCCACCACTGTCTTTTTGTCATATCCTTTTACTAGAAATATATTATAGAGTTCCTCTGCCTGTACATCAAAACTCTCCTCAGTACTACAAATTCTCCTTACTCTCAAAAATTGACTGAAAGGCAGACTCTTTTTAAGACCAGATGGATGATAACTGGTGAAATGCAAATAACTATTAGAGTCAGTCTTTTTCTTATACAGACTGGTACTAAAATAGTCACCCTTACACACATTCACATCAAGAAAAGAAAGAATCAGAGCTAAATTATAGCGTAAACTTGATAGTAGGCATCCTAGAATCAATATAAACCTTAAAATCCTCAAGTTGAGCCACAGTTCCAGAAAAAATGAAAAAGATATCATCTATGTAGCGAAACCAACACTTTAAAAACGGTAAAAATGGATTATTATTGTATTATTTGATAGGTTGAGGGTTGCGCTTGTCAGTGCGGCAGAGGGCAAGGATCCTGAGTACAGCGATTATGGCAAGGTGGACGAACTAAAGCATGCTTGATTTATTCAAGCAGTGTCAGAGCTGGAGTTCCTGGGATTCGTCAAGTCCACCAAGCAAAAGGCAGATCATGCAGCACGACTCACTTGGGGAGGGTGTTAATGCTGCGTTTACACATAACGATGACAAGTCATGAATGCCACGAAGTACACATTCTTGGCCGCTGATCACGAATGTGATGATTCGGGGCAGAGGTGTCAGGTGTCCTCAGGAAGTGCTGCTACCTGTTACCACACGTTACGATTAATGGCACGTGTTGCTGGAGAATTATCAGGAACCATTACGCACGGTCAAGAATAGTGTTCCATGTTGTTGCGCGCTATTGTGCGTAACAGCGCATCGTTAAGTTCTGTCACGTTGTGAACGAGGTGAATTGTCTCCACACACACCCATATTCATCCAACCAAATTCAGATCGCTCCAGTTTTTCAGAAGAACTTTGTGACTGCATGCGCAGTTGGGCTCTGTGCCATGGAGTGGCGCACATGCCCAATTGCGTTGTGTTTGCGCTTGTGATGGAGGGCTGTATGTGGGGTTAATCTACTGTCTCGTGTCGTTTCTCAGATCAGTTGTTGGTTTGGTTTTATGTTATGCAGGAGATCACTTGACTGAGGGTCTATACATTCAAATAATAATTAAAAAAATACTGTCATCACTCTTTACTCTTACTCAGTCAGTCTCTTACAACGGTGTAGCCTAAATACATGAGCTTTCCAGGAGCGCACCCAATTCATTACGCACGTTCAGAGGCACGTACCCTCCGGTGCGCACTTTTTTTGGGGGGGGGGCCCGACCCCGCCCCCTGTGATAAACTCATCGCCCCCTTAATATTTTTTTTCTGGCGCTGGGCCTGGTTACCATAAAAGACGTCATTTCCTGAACGGCCTTACACACTGATGAAGACCTAGTCGAAACGCGTCTGTGCTCCTGATCCTGTCGCCTTGCCGTGAGTCATTAAAACCTTTATTAAGAAGGACACTTGAGTGTTGCTGGCTATATTTTTACATTGACTTAGTTTTTGAGCCGTGCACCTCCACTCCTGGTTCCTGTGAGTGCTCGTTTTTTCTCTGCTTTGTTTTGTCCACAAGCCAGAGATAGTCAGTTTATTGCCTGATAGGAGGAAATAAACCAGATTTTATTCACATTTAAAATACTAAAATCAGAGAATTTGGATATTAAATTATCATTTAAAAATGACTCAAAATGATTAACCAATTGTCAAAATAGTTGTTGACTAATGTTTGATTAATGGGTTAAATGTTGCAGCTCTACCTGCAGCTGCCTTTAACCCCCTACCACCTGCCTCATTTTGACTTGTCAGTATCTCACAAATAAAAAGTGAAATTTCCCATTGATGGGATATACAGACTTAGAAAGGGTTAAGATACAAGTGTAACAGCAACGGCCGCACTGCTATTTAGATGGCAAACTCAGGAGTAAGAGGTTTTCTGGTGAGGGAAGGTTTATGTGTGCAGAGCATCAAAGCATGCAAACAGTCATCCATCACATCTCATCCTCTTCATCCTCCTCAACTACCTCATTTCCCACACATCCCAGAAGGCCTATCTGAAGACTATCTGTACTTTACACCAGGTTTGCTTGGACTATTGCTCCTGAGCACTCTTCATTTAAGACCACTACACCTAAGGGCACACAGATGAGTGCAAGCTGCTATTCAAAGAAGGTGGTTTAATGAAAGAGAGACTGTTACCACAAATTCAGAAATCAATGCTAGTATAGTAACTTAGAGTATTGTATTTTATGATATAGTTATACACCATAACTAGAAGCACTTGGAGAGCACAAACCTCCGCCAAGGCCATAGGTTCACTGACGTCACATGGAATACCCTTTGGCAAAGAGACTTATTCCACATCATTTCACGCATCTACTGTCATGTTTCAGATTCAGTGGTTAAACCCTTAGATCTTCAGCAAATGTATTTATAAAGAGAAACTGCATGAACTACACGTTTTTTTTTTTATTTTCTAATAAGTTTATTCAATGAGGAAAAACAAATGCTAAATTATTGTTGTGTCGTAACTTAATTTTTGTTCAGCCTTTGTGACCCGTCTTCATGAAGTTAGATGCAAAAATGTTGAAACTGGCCCTATCCTGCAATGATAAAGAATCCTTAAAAAAATTGCTGGATCCAGATCATGTTCCGGATCATTACCAAAATTTAATGACTTCTAAGTTAGCCCAAGATACACGACTGGTAAAAATTTAATTGAAATCCGTTGAGGATTTTTTGAGTAATCCTGCTAACAATCCAACCAACAAACAAACGGACACGACCGAAAACATAACCTTCTTGGCGGAGGTAACTATTATTTGAGAGCGTTTTCTTCTGAGTTACCTCCATGAGTTTGACCTGTCGCTCGCGGTCGTCCACCGTGATAGTGTTCCTTTCCTCCAGCTCCTCCATCATTTGTTCCAGCTGCCGGCTCCTCAGCTGAGCCTCCTGCTGCTCCTTTTGACATCGGAGTAGATCGTCCTTGAGGGGGAGGAGCTAAATGCGGATTAAAATCACACTGTGAGCAGCTCTTCCTTATGTGGTTCAAAAGTCATTAAAATGTGATTGTGATTTATCTGGTACCGTTTTATCTTTGTTAACAAAGTTAAGTTGAAAATGTGACACACTCCTGCTGACTTTTCACCTCCTCTTTGGTGACTAACAGATGAACACACCTCTTCCTGCAGTTTCTTGGCAGCGTGTCGGGATTTCTCCACCTCTGCTCCCTTTTCCTGCAGCTGTCTCCGCAGCTCGGCAAGCTCTCTCTGACTCTTCTCTCGGGCCTCATCGACCTGGTTCTGCAGAGTGTCAGTGCATGACTCGCACTCCTCCATGATGCTGTTCATCTGAGCACACGAAGAGCTTTACGTGTTGGATAACGTGTTTATTTGTGTCACACAGAATGATCTGTGTGAAGGAAATGGTCAAAGACAAACATATCTGTGCTCACCTTCCTCTGCAGCTGTTCCACCATCCTGTCCTGCAGCCTCTTCTCCTCCTCCAGGTCGTTCTTTGTCTTCCACAGCTCCTCAGTCTGCTTCCTCTCCTCCTTCAGCTTCTCTTTCAGCTCCCTATGCTCATGGGTGAGCTTGCTTAACTTACACTGTCAGAAGAAAACACACAGAGGAGTCTGAGTTTCCAAATCTACTTGAATCTGATGTTGTGCTGGAACCTTCTCTGTATACCTGAACATCTTCTAAGCGAGTGAGGAGCAACTGGTTAGACTGACACATCTCCTCCTCATTCTTCCTTACATCCTTTAGCACCTCCTCAACCTGTTGCTTTTCTCTCTGCAGAACAAGAAAGACAATGAGACATAATGTGAATATACAGGAAAATGACACAATAAATCACGTTACACTGATTTAAACAATAGTAGTGATAAAAGATTCCAAACATGTTCTTTATGATAAATTCACTTCTTCAGACAGATGTTTTAACTCTTATTTGAAACTCACTCGATAAATATGGCACATATTAAACATGCATTTCTGCCCACAAGTGCCAGATTAGATTTTAGAAACAACATATTCACTGACAATTTGTTCCCACAGATTGATTAATTCAGTCCCACATTTTGATTAATTTGTTCGCACGTTTTGATTGGCTCTCACTGCGGTATTGTATCACTTCCTGTTCCGGAGCACAGCGGTGTTTTTCTGTATCTGTTAGCTGTTTAATCTGCGCAGTTAGATTGATCTAGTTATCTAGATTACGATTTGTTTCCCAGTGTAATCTTTACGTGCCTTAACTAAAGCACTCCTTCTGCTGAATCACCTCTAAATTATTTACACATTATTCACTTTGCGTGTTTTTAGGAATCCGCTAGCTTAGCATAGCTACTAGCTCTTAGCCGATTTAGCATGGCGGCTTCTCCTGTCTCTCCCGCACTTTTCTGCTCTGGGTGTGAAATGTTTAGTTATTCCTCGGCCTCCTTTAGCAGTAACGGTACTTGTAATAAGTGTAGCTTATTCGTAGCTTTGGAGGCCAGGCTGGGCGAATTGGAGACTCGGCTCCGCACCATGGAAAATTCTACAGCTAGCCAGGCCCCTGTAGTCGGTGCGGACCAAGGTAGCTTAGCCACCGTTAGTTCCCCCCTGGCAGATCCCGAGCAGCCGGGAAAGCAGGCCGACTGGGTGACTGTGAGGAGGAAGCGTAGCCCTAAACAGAAGCCCCGTGTACACCGCCAACCCGTTCACATCTCTAACCGTTTTTCCCCACTCGACGACACACCCGCCGAGGATCAAACTCTGGTTATTGGCGACTCTGTTTTGCGAAATGTGAAGTTAGCGACACCAGCAACCATAGTCAATTGTCTTCCGGGGGCCAGAGCAGGCGACATTGAAGGAAATTTGAAACTGCTGGCTAAGGCTAAGCGTAAATTTGGTAAGATTGTAATTCACGTCGGCAGTAATGACACCCGGTTATGCCAATCGGAGGTCACTAAAATTAACATTAAATCGGTGTGTAACTTTGCAAAAACAATGTCGGACTCTGTAGTTTTCTACAGAGACGGCATCCATCCCACTTTGGATGGAGCAGCTCTCATTTCTAGAAATCTGGCCAATTTTCTCTCTCGTCCACCTGGTCGTTACTGTGAGTTTCTCTGTGAATTTTCAGACCTTTTGTCTGACTTAGTGCTTAGCTCAGATAAGATAATTATAGTGGGCGATTTTAACATCCACACAGATGCTGAGAATGACAGCCTCAACACTGCATTTAATCTATTATTAGACTCTATTGGCTTTGCTCAAAAAGTAAATGAGTCCACCCACCACTTTAATCATATCTTAGATCTTGTTCTGACTTATGGTATGGAAATAGAAGACTTAACAGTATTCCCTGAAAACTCCCTTCTGTCTGATCATTTCTTAATAACATTTACATTTACTCTGATGGACTACCCAGCAGTGGGGAATAAGTTTCATTACACTAGAAGTCTTTCAGAAAGCGCTGTAACTAGGTTTAAGGATATGATTCCTTCTTTATGTTCTCTAATGCCATATACCAACACAGTGCAGAGTAGCTACCTAAACTCTATAAGGGAGATAGAGTATCTCGTCAATAGTTTTACATCCTCATTGAAGACAACTTTGGATGCTGTAGCTCCTCTGAAAAAGAGAGCTTTAAATCAGAAGTGTCTGACTCCGTGGTATAACTCACAAACTCGTAGCTTAAAGCAGATAACCCGTAAGTTGGAGAGGAAATGGCGTCTCACTAATTTAGAAGATCTTCACTTAGCCTGGAAAAAGAGTCTGTTGCTCTATAAAAAAGCCCTCCGTAAAGCTAGGACATCTTTCTACTCATCACTAATTCGTGACTTTCTTTGCTAACAAAATTTTAACTATTAGAGAAAAAATTACTCATAACCATCCCAAAGACGTATCGTTATCTTTGGCTGCTTTCAGTGATGCCGGTATTTGGTTAGACTCTTTCTCTCCGATTGTTCTGTCTGAGTTATTTTCATTAGTTACTTCATCCAAACCATCAACATGTTTATTAGACCCCATTCCTACCAGGCTGCTCAAGGAAGCCCTACCATTATTTAATGCTTCGATCTTAAATATGATCAATCTATCTTTGTTAGTTGGCTATGTACCACAGGCTTTTAAGGTGGCAGTAATCAAACCATTACTTAAAAAGCCATCACTTGACCCAGCTATCTTAGCTAATTATAGGCCAATCTCCAACCTTCCTTTTCTCTCAAATATTCTTGAAAGGGTAGTTGTAAAACAGCTAACTGATCATCTGCAGAGGAATGGTCTATTTGAAGAGTTTCAGTCAGGTTTTAGAATTCATCATAGTACATAAACAGCATTAGTGAAGGTTACAAATGATCTTCTTATGGCCTCGGACAGTGGACTCATCTCTGTGCTTGTTCTGTTAGACCTCAGTGCTGCTTTTGATACTGTTGACCATAAAATTTTATTACAGAGATTAGAGCATGCCATAGGTATTAAAGGCACTGCGCTGCGGTGGTTTGAATCATATTTGTCTAATAGATTACAATTTGTTCATGTAAATGGGGAATCTTCTTCACAGACTAAAGTTAATTATGGAGTTCCACAAGGTTCTGTGCTAGGACCAATTTTATTCACTTTATACATGCTTCCCTTAGGCAGTATTATTAGACGGTATTGCTTAAATTTTCATTGTTACGCAGATGATACCCAGCTTTATCTATCCATGAAGCCAGAGGACACACACCAATTAGCTAAACTGCAGGATTGTCTTACAGACATAAAGACATGGATGACCTCTAATTTCCTGCTTTTAAACTCAGATAAAACTGAAGTTATTGTACTTGGCCCCACAAATCTTAGAAACATGGTGTCTAACCAGATCCTTACTCTGGATGGCATTACCCTGACCTCTAGTAATACTGTGAGAAATCTTGGAGTCATTTTTGATCAGGATATGTCATTCAAAGCGCATATTAAACAAATATGTAGGACTGCTTTTTTGCATTTACGCAATATCTTTAAAATCAGAAAGGTCTTGTCTCAGAGTGATGCTGAAAAACTAATTCATGCATTTATTTCCTCTAGGCTGGACTATTGTAATTCATTATTATCAGCTTGTCCTAAAAGTTCCCTAAAAAGCCTTCAGTTAATTCAAAATTCTGCAGCTAGAGTACTGACGGGGACTAGAAGGAGAGAGCATATCTCACCCATATTGGCCTCTCTTCATTGGCTTCCTGTTAATTCTAGAATAGAATTTAAAATTCTTCTTCTTACTTATAAGGTTTTGAATAATCAGGTCCCATCTTATCTTAGGGACCTCGTAGTACCATATCACCCCAATAGAGTGCTTTGCTCTCAGACTGCAGGCTTACTTGTAGTTCCTAGGGTTTGTAAGAGTAGAATGGGAGGCAGAGCCTTCAGCTTTCAGGCTCCTCTCCTGTGGAACCAGCTCCCAATTCAGATCAGGGAGACAGACACCCTCTCTACTTTTAAGATTAGGCTTAAAACTTTCCTTTTTGCTAAAGCTTATAGTTAGGGCTGGATCAGGTGACCCTGAACCATCCCTTAGTTATGCTGCTATAGACGTAGACTGCTGGGGGGTTCCCATGATGCACTGTTTCTTTCTCTTTTTGCTCTGTATGCACCACTCTGCATTTAATCATTAGTGATCGATGTCTGCTCCCCTCCACAGCATGTCTTTTTCCTGGTTCTCTCCCTCAGCCCCAACCAGTCTCAGCAGAAGACTGCCCCTCCCTGAGCCTGGTTCTGCTGGAGGTTTCTTCCTGTTAAAAGGGAGTTTTTCCTTCCCACTGTAGCCAAGTGCTTGCTCACAGGGGGTCGTTTTGACCGTTGGGGTTTTACATAATTATTGTATGGCCTTGCCTTACAATATAAAGCGCCTTGGGGCAACTGTTTGTTGTGATTTGGCGCTATATAAAAAAATTGATTGATTGATTGATTGATTGATATATGGGTACAAAAACAATTTGTTCTCACACATTTTGTGACACTTGCTCCCACTTTTTGATTTAAGGGCCCTGTCCCACTGGCGTTTAGGAGGATTTGCATATGGATTTCGCACAAAATTGGCCCATATTCACCAAACATCTGCAATATCCGTGTAACATGCCTGTATGAGTCGGCCGTCATCCGAACACACCCGTGATCATCCGCAGAGGCACGCATGTCCGCAACCACGATTTCTGAGCTGTTCAAAAATCTGGATGCGGATGACATCCGCCTTACATACTCCATATATACTCAATTCATACACAATACATACTCACTCTATGCGCTGTATATCTGCCGTTAACCGCTGATACCCACAACTGACGGGGATTTGCGGCTTGACAGCGGACTGGGACAGTGTGTAAAACAGATATATTGTGTGCTTATCATGTTCACATCACAAACTAAAATATGTTGTAGCGAATGCATACAAATTGGCCACGAATAAAGCGTTTTTATTACACCTGCTTTGCGGACAATCTGTGAATGCATAACAAACACGTCACATAAACCCAAAGTACTATATGTGGCAGAAAGCGACATACCTGCCAGTCAGTGCCAGTCCGGCTGTGTAGATCCACAAAGACGTAGCTGCTGCAATCCAGGACTTTTATTTAACACCAACAAAAGGAAGAGTTGCTGTTTAGCCACAACTCACGCTGAAGTCTGTTTTCTGTGACACTCTCAAAAAAAAAAAGAACACAGTCTCACACCCCGAGCGGCTTCCCCCCTCCCGCTCCCCAAACTCATGAACAGTTAACCCTCACATGACAACACTCTGTGATCAACTTGTACAAGTCCAGCATTTGCTCCAGAGCCTGTATTGTTGGTGTGAAAAGTGATGCCAAAAGGAGCGAGTGAGCTTATTTTATGACCGCAATGCAGATGCCGTGCATGCGCAACACATGCGCGATGCATTCATAATACACACGTAATACTGCCGTGATAGTCTCAATGTGTCGGATCAGTTTCCTCACTACATGCGTTATATAACCATGATTGTTCATCATATATTCGCTATATATTATAAATATATCTGTAATTCATACTGGGGCATTTGTCATTTTTGGCCATTTTTGTTGCAGACGACAACGAACGCCCGTAATTTGTATACTCAATTCATGCGAAATTGATCCTCTCCCCAGTGGGACAGGGCCCTAAGGTGTTCGGGCTTTGGGTTGTTACAATTTAAGTCATACAAAGAATTTTCTTTAGCACAACTATAATTTTATTTATTTGCATTTAAATGGGGGCATGATAACATGACATTGTCAATATAATTAAAATTCACACTGTCTGGAAAAAAATCTATATTATAATAGCCAAGTGGCCTCTGTGTGCATGCGTGTGTGTGTGTGTATGGCTTTGATCACGCAAAAACCGGGGAGAGGTGACATTTGTCGTTTGGTACGCTTATGTATTTTGGGTCAAGGATGAATGCTGCAAAAACGGAAAGATTATAGGAGAAATATTTTTGGAGAAATTGGCCATTTTAGCTAACCAATAAACAACAGACCTTGTGCTGCAGTGCACCATGGGAGTTTGGGGTTTTAAATGCTGTTATTGTAGTTTATGTTAGTATAACAGCGTTGCTAGCGTTGTTGATTTACTGTGTTTTTGTAGTTCAATTGGTTTAGTCAGTTTAGTTGAGTGTAATGTTGCTGTCACCATGAGTGTAATCAGTGTCATGTTGGTACCATGAGTGAAATGTGGAGTGCTTTTAATGTCCTATATCGCTGTCTCTGTTTGTCAAATTAAAAGCACCTGTGTACAGCAGAATGCAGAAAAAAAACAAACATACATGCATATGTGCGGGCGTGCGTGCGTGCAACTGCAATTACGCACAAACAGGGGAGAGCTAACATTTGCTGTTTGTTATGTATTTTGGGTCAAGGATGAATGGTGACAAAACCGAACGTTGACGTAATATTTTTAGAGAAGCTACATATATTAGCTAACAACACTGAACAATGGACACTGATATTTACATTCTGGACATACACGCCAATCCAGCAGGGGGCAGTACTTCATCTATGTATTAAAAGTGTGTGTGCTTGATTTTATTTAGTAAGTTCAATGTAAGTACATAATATAATAGTAAATACAGTAAAAATGCATGAATGATACAAGAAAGTGAAAGTACGTATTTCCATTGTGGTCTATTTAAAAATCAAATGACAAAATACAAGTAAAAATAAAATAGTAATTATAATAATAATACTGACAGTAAAAAAAGTAAGTCCCTTTGGCTGCTCCCTTGTTTTTCACTCGGGGTTGCCACAGGAGATCCAATATGGATTTGCATGTTGAACTGGCAAAGGTTTACACCGGATGCCCTTCTTGACACAACTCCACATTGCTTGGAGAAACCGGCAGGGGTGTTTTTTGAACCGGGACTGCACTGAAACCAAGTGCCATAACAACGCGGCCACCACCCCTAATAATAGTACTGATAGTAATGATCATAATAATAATAGGTGTGTATATGATAACAAGAACCTTAACAATTTATAAATTCATTAAGACAGTAAATTAAGATTACAAAATTACGTAATTAAAAGAAATAAAAGGATTGAGTTCTTCAAAAAAACTGTTGAGGTCTAAGGTCTAAGGTTCTAAAAACATTCTGGACTCACACATCATTCCAACTCATTATAGAAACTTTGCTTAATTTATTACCACCGTTGAAAAATATCAGCTATCTATTTTATAAACACTACCCAATCTAGATCCCGTGGATCCCCACGGGCAATGCGCTAGTTAATAATTATTTCCCCTGAAGGAAAAAAATTAAATCGAACAGACGGCCTTGAACTACGACCCATACAGTCAATGACAGCAACCATAGTGGGGGTCTTCTCACTGAATTGCATGAAGGATGCTGGGAAGCACACAGCGACAGCCAATCAGAGTTGAGTGGCATGGTGATGTCAGCTTGCTGCTCATCAGAACAAAATAAACCAAGATCATGGAAAACACTCCAAAACAGCTTATTTCTGTATAAATATAACATGTTTCTGATATACAGTATTTTGTCAAATTTAGTGAGAAATAAACACTTTGATATCTAAAAATGTTTTTCAAAACAGATAACTTTGAAGTGATTAACAGGACATCTTTGGGATGTTGGCGTGCATGTGCATAAACAAGGTCAAAGGTCATTCCAGCAATTTCAAATCCGCATGCATGTGCACACGAATGTCTTCCTGTAGACACCAGGAAAAATAGACAAAAGGAAAAATATAACGCAATGCGAAAATACCCTCGGCCATATTAGCATAAAATAGGAAACAGAACGTGACCTTTTGACCTCTTAAAATACATCAAGGTCAGCCATCTTTGAACTTGTCCAAGGTCTGTGTCCCAAGAATGTTCCCTGTCAATTTGAAGACCCTGGCAGTAATAGGACTGGACTTATGCTGAGCACAGACAGACGGACGGACAGATGCAAAGTCTTTGCAATACCTGATAAAATATTTGCTATGGAATTTGTCCCAAGTAAATATGTAATTTTTCAACAAGTTTAAAAAATAAGCTGACATTATAATGCTTCGATTTCAGTAGAAACTACATTTGGTCAGTTTTCTGAAATTTGAAAGGCCGTACAGCGTTAATTCATGCTCATGAGATAAATGTACGCGGTCTATTAGATAATAAACCAACCCTTTTATTTTTTTTTTAACTATATGGATTTGAATGATTACACCAATCATGCTTGAACCCTCGTGCGCATGCGTGAGTTTTTTCACGCGTGTCGGTGACGTCATTTCCCTGTGGGCAGGCCTTGAGTGAGATGTGGTCCCGCCCTCTCGGCTGAATTCCTTTGTTTCACACGCTGCTCGAGACGGCGCGCGTTGCTTTATCAAAATTTTTTCTGGACCTGTGGGGAATATCCAAGTGGACACTATTCGAGAAATTAAGCTTGTTTTCGGTGAAAAGTTTAACGGCTGATGAGAGATTATGGGGTGTTTCTGTCGGTGTAAGGACTTCCCATGGAGCAGGACGTCGTGCAGCTCTTCCAGGCGCCGTCGTCGGCCTGTTTCGACCTGAAAACATCCTAATTTAAGGCTTAATTCACCCAGGACATCGTGAGAGAACAGAGAAGATTCAGAAGAGGCTGGCATGAGGACTTTATGCGGACATTCCACTGTTTAAGGACATTTTTTAATGAAAGACGGGCGGCTTTTGATGGCTTTCAACAAGTGAGTAACTGAGAAATTGTTTAACAGCTTGGGCATGTTCCAACTTGCCCGTTAAGGTTTCCAACGGAGGTGTTTTTCCTGTCGCGACCCCCCGCGGTCGGGTCCGGCCCGACATGCGACTCTGCCCGCACGTTCTTTCATTACAAAATGTCCGTTAACAATGGAATGTCCGAATAAACTCCTCATGCCGACTTCTTCTGAAAGTTCTCTGTTCTCTGACGACTTACTGGGTCAACAGAGCCTGAAATGTGGAAGTTTTCAACTTGAAACAGCGAGACGCTGCCGCCTCGAAGCGCAGATCACCGTCAGGTGCCATGGGCCGTCCTTACGGCGACACTACCAGACCAAAATCTCTCATCAGCCGTTAAAATTTTTACTGAAAACCAGCTGAATTTATCGAATGGTTGTGCCTTACAGTTTTGAAAAAATTTTGGTCAAACAAAGCAGCAGTCTCTGAGCCATTCCTAAACAATGAAAAAATCGACGAGAGGGTAGGCCACTCCTCACCCAAAGACTGCCCACAGGCGAATGACGTAACCGACAGGCGTGAAAAAACTCTCGCATGCCCACGAGGGTTCAAGCATGTCTGATGTAATCACACGTGATTCAAATCCATATGGTTTTTGAAAAAAATAATAAGGTTGGATACTTTTCTAATAGACCTCGTATATGTCATGTTCATATTTTGGTGTTAGTATGACTGTTTGTCTTTGTATGTGTGGCCCTGCTGGGATAGGCTCCAATAGAGTCCCTTAATTGAGCAACATGACATGACGAGTCGAAAAAAATGGTCACGTGACTCGTGGTGCCATCTTGGGGCCAAAATCGTGTTCGCCGTTAATCTATCTGCATGTAAATCTGGCTGTTTTATTTATTTATTTGTTGAAAATGCCAGGTTGTTGTGCATTTGGATGCACAAATAGACACAACAAGGGCTTCAAGATGTACAGATTTCCTTCAGATCCGAACAGAAGAAAAATTTGGGAAAATAAAGTCAGCTGTGTGGGATGGAAGCAATTTCATCCTCAAAGTTTTAAGTGGTAAATTTATTGTTCAGTCCCATGTACAGTAAAACTCGCCTTAAACCGTCATCATATAAACCGGATATTCACAGTCACCGGACAAGAAAGTCCCAACGTTTTTGTATTGTTTTCCATGTAATAAGTAAGTCCCTTCAGCTGCTCACTTGTTTGCACTCGGGGTCGCCACAGCAGACACCGTATATACTGGATTTTGTACAATGGATTTTCACTCACATCGGATAAAATGTCAGATCACAATGTATTTCCATTAAAAACCCAGAGCAGTCTGGATGTGCAAAGCAACAGAGGTACAAAATTAAAGTTCAGTTCTCTGAGACTCGCCGATTTGAGGAAAGATGGGACTGGAGTCATTTCTGTGATTAAAAGCCCGACCGTTTATTTTTTTCACACGGTGCTCAGACTCTGACCCGCAGCCTGTTAAATCAGACACAAAAGGCTGTGATTTGACATTTTTCTACTTTCACTCCTTCATCTGCCATCATATTTTAATACTTTTTGCAGTGCGCATGCTGATTACATTTCAAGATCACATATGTTTGGCAGAAAGTCTGCAAGTTTGCAATACGAAGTGGGAAAAAGATGAAACTGTACAGCTTACTTTTGAAATGGAGGTGATGATTGTAGAAAGAAAAGCTTGTTGAGGGTCTAATTAGTCCATAAAAAAGCATAATCCGGCAACGGAGAACTTTAAAACTGTCATGCATGTCATTGCATGACACGGAGTTACAGAGCTGCAGAAGCATAAATCGGGTTAAATTCATTAAATAAATCATCATAAATTGTAAATTTATGTAAATTTGATATCTTAACTATTGTTATATTTATTCTGATAGTACCTGTACCTGGATGTGTTGCTGTATGTGGTTAAATGATAAAAAAAAGTTGAAAACATAAAAGGTTCAATCAGTAGTTCAGCACAGTTGGACCCAAAATGGCACCATGTTCTGAGTTGATGATCTCAATTAAGGGACTCTAGGCTCCACTCCAGTCTTTTTTTCCCATTTCTAGTGCCTCTTGTCATGTTCATAGTTATTGCTCTCCTGTTACAGACTGCTGCTTCGCATCAGCCTGATCCTAACAGACACCCCAGTATTTAATTGTATATCTGTGTATGACCTGGGGCTGTCTTTAATTATTAAATAAAGAACTTTAAACTTTTAGCTTCTGGTCTGTTCTCTGTGCTGGGGTCACACCCTTGTACTCACCATGACAGTGTAGAACTACTTTGTGCAGTATTTTGTGTAGAATTTTCACCCAAATCTAATGAACAATTTGTGAGTTATACATCCAGAAGCAGACAGAATTAATTTATATTTTGTTGATATACTTTACATTTAGTTTCTGCTCCAGTTGTGTTGGTGTATCTGTTCCTGTTTCTTAAATATACCGGCAGTCCCTGCAGCCTCACCTCCACCTGCTTTGCTTTGTGTTCCAGCAGTTTTTCTGTGGCTTTGCACTCCTGGATTTTGTTGCTAAGATGATCCACTTTGCTCTTCAGCTCCTGCACCTTTCCTTTCAGTTGATCTCTCTCCTGGCTCAACTCCTTCATCTGCAACTTCACGGTACCTCTCTGCTCCTCTGCCTCCACCTTCTCCTGACTCAGCAGAGTGTTGCTCTAGAAGGAAATAATAAGTGATCAGGAGGAAAAAAATGACCTGTGATATTTATCCTAAATAAAGACAAATCTTATGTGTTACCTCTTTTGCTTGCTTTGCATCTTTGACGAGTGTTTGCACCTCCTGTTCATACTCTTCTTTTAGAGTCGCTACGAATTTGTCATGGGTCTCTACCTCCTCTTTGAGCGCCCCCTTCAGGGCAGTGAGCTCCTGCTCTGTGTGGCGCAGTACCTCCTCCTGCTCCTCCTTCACCTGTAGCATCTCCTGAAAGTCTGCACGCAACTGCACCATATCCTGACAGGATAAGGATAAAACAAAACTGTGTATCACTAACTGATTAGTAAGATCTGTTTTATCCATGTGGTTCCACCTGTGGGTTCTACTCACTTTCAGAAGGATTTCTTTCTCCGTATTTATCACTTCTGTCTTCTTGGCTCGATCCAGCTCATCGTGCATCTCAGACAGCTGCTGCTGAAGATCTTTCATCTCCATCTTGGACCGGTCTCTCTCTGCAATCATCAGAGTCAGCCTGACACATCAGGGAAAAATGCAAGAACGAAAGTTATCTGATTAAACTGGCTTGTAAATTTCAGAAATGTGCTGATTGGGGGGGGGGGGGGAGAAGCAAACATCTGGAATGTTAAAGCCAAGTGAAATGTTACAGAATGTTCTACTTGAAAGAACACAGTTTTACAATGATAACGTCACATATATCCCACTTGCACAATATAAATTAACTTAGAAGCATAATTTAAAAATGGGTACTCATCAGACCACATACACCATTCACCTTAAAATATCTTCCCCAATGTGCAATATTTCACACCCCCCCCCCCAAAAAAAAAACAATTTAAAAATAAATAAATAAATTAAGGCATTATCAAAGGCATTTTGTGGGTATAATGCCTTTGATATCATGTCCATGATAACTGTAAAATTTGGACCATGATTACAGATGCCAAAAATAAAATGCAAAGGTTGAGTTTATTTATTATATTTTATGTTATATTTAATAATAATCCAAAAAAATTTAACAAAGCTGCACTGCAAAAGCATTCAGAGAATTTGTAGTCTCCCTCCTAGTTGTTCCTCCATACACTAAAAATAAAATGATTAATTTACTTAATCTCGTTCTGTCAACGTTTCCCACAAAAAAAAGGGAAATGGAAAACATAATATGCAATTAATTGTAACAATTTCTTAAAGTTTGCCTTCCCCATTTACACAATCAACCTTTGTGGAACTGGTTAACATAACTAGATTAGGTAAATAGAGCCTTTCCTTTTATTGTTTTGTTTTTAAGCATTCATGCGTTGGGGAATTTTTCAAACGTGGGAGCAGCGATGGGAAAATATTATTGAGTCGATCACAACAGTCAAAAGAGGTGAGTAAAGTTAGTAAATTTTCATTCATAAACAGACATATCACGATCCTACACACAAGGCTAACTAGTCACTATAAACCATAATAATGTCATATGATGACGTCATCATTATGTCACATATACAGTGCATCCAGAAAGTATTCACAGCACTTCACTTTTCCACATTTTGTTATGTTACAGCCTTGGACTCAGATTCTTACTCTTGTTTAGTTGACTGAAGTTTTGCTTCCATTTGAGCCAGTGTGTCTCTAAGCTTGAAAAGCTCTTCTTGACTTTTGGCCAGCTCTTCCTGAAGTTTTTTCTTCTCCGTCCTGGCCTTTTCACATGCCTTCGCCAGAGTCTTTTCATTCTGCACAACACCATAGAAAGAAACACACTAAGTAAAAGGAGTAAGAATTTGAGCAGTTTCAGTCAGCAGGATGTGACTGACTGCTGCACACCTTCGTCTCAACGTCCAGCTGCTTCTTTAACTCAGACACTTCTTTCTCCAGCGCTGCCTGCTTCTCCTCCAGCAGCTTCACCTGAGCCACATAACCCTGCACATTTGAAAATAAAGACGTGTGACAACATGTTTTAAGCGGACGACAAAAACATGAAATCAGACAGATTGATGAGGTTGATTAACCGAAAGCCCACTTTTTCCTCATCTTCCACATTCTCAGTAGTTTTCCACTTCAAACTGTTGATGCTTTTAAACAGCACATTGACTTTCCTGTTGGTGGTGGGCTCATCGTCAGTTGTCCTGAAAAACAAGAAAAATGAATGAAATGTTGCCCATTTCCAGCTCAATAAGCCCATGATAAATACAGTGAGGAAAATAAGTATTTGAACACCCTGCGATTTTGCAAGTTCTCCCACTTCGAAATCATGGGGGGTCTGAAATTTTCATCTTAGGTGCATGTCCACTGTGAGAGACATAATCTTGGGTTTATTCCCCTTGATAACAAAACCAATCAGAATTACATCACAAAGTGCAACTGCAATTGACAATATATTCACAAATAGAACAGATGAAATTATTAAGAATGGGATATTGATGACAGATCTCAGTGATCATTTACCAGTTTTTTCAATATTTAAATATAAAAATAGGTACAAAAAAAACTGTTACAAACTTTAAAAGAGATAAGTCATTAAAAGCCTTAGAGGCATTAAATTATGATCTTAAAAATCAAAATTGGGAAGAGAGTTGTGTGGGCCGCCAGAAGAGGAGGTACTGCTGGCCCACCACCAGAGGGTGCCCTGCCTGAAGTGCGAGCTTCAGGCGCGAGAGGGCGCTGCCGCCACGGACACAGCCGGAGGTGACAACTGTCACTCATTATCTCATGACAGCTGTCACCCATCTTCACTTCATCATTCCACTCCATAAAAACCGGACGTCATCTCCACCTCGTTGCCGAGATATCATCTACCTGTGAAGGTAACTTTCTCAGCCGTTGTTTTTGTCTTTTCAGACAGTGTTTGCTTCTGTATTGTTTGCAGTCAGTTCTGTGAGTGCTCGCAGCTGGAGGCTGAGTTTGTGATACGTGGAGAGCTGACGTCTTTGCTCCCCACGCCAAACTGTTGATAAGTACTCATTACTACTGCACGTGCCAGTTTTCTGGATTAGAGGTGGTATTCCCACCATTGCTGTTACTGGGTGTGCACGCACCCACATCTTACTGTTTTTGCTCCTTGCCAGCAGTACCAGATCCGACATTCGGAGACGGTGGCCACCTGGGGACTCGGGACTTGGAGGCTCCAGTATTCTCCAGGTTCGGTGGCGGAGGAAATCGTGTGGTTCCGGTTCTTCTCGGGACAGACATCTTCTATCCTCGAGCCTGCCCACACGTCACCTTTGTGGATTGACTGTTTGCATAAATTCTGTAATCCTCTGTGTTTTGGTTGTGCTCTTTCACAACAGTAAAGTGTTCATATTCGACTCTTTCATTGTCCGTTCATTTACGCCCCCTGTTGTGGGTCCGTGTCACTACACTTTCCCAACAAAGAGGTTTATGTCGGTGACGTTAAAGTAGCATATACTTCATTCATGAAAATACTGATGAAATCATATAATAAAAATTGTAAATTAATAAAAACTAGTAAGAAAAGAGTAAATAAACCATGGCTGACCAAGGGAATAAAAAACGCTTGTGTAAGTGCTTTTTAAAAATGCAAACAAAGGAAACAGAACACAGATACAAAAAATATAAAAATAAACTATTGACAATAATTAGGAAACAAAAAAAGATTATTATAGTGAACAACTGAATAAGAGTAAAGATAATATGAGGGCAACATGGGGAATTATAAAAAGTGTGATGGAAAGTGACGGAGTGAAATCAACTTTTCCGAATTACCTTGTCAAGGAAAATAAAGCGATAAATGATATAAAAGAAGTTGTAAATGAGTTTAATGATTATTTCTCAAAGGTGGGATCAAATCTGGTGGGAAATAAACCAATAGTAGAAGATGAATTAAATACAACTGTAAATACGGTCAATAGTATTTTCCTTGACAATGTAGAAAAAGATGAAATAAGGAATATTGTAAAAAACTGTATAAGCAAAAGATCAACGGACTATGAAGATTTAGACATGATGACTGTAAAACGTATAATAGAAACTGTTATTGAACCATTCACTTACATTTGTAATCTGTCTCTGTCAACAGGAATTTTCCCAGACAAAATGAAAATTGCCAAGGTAGTCCCGTTATATAAAAATGGAGACAAACATAACGTTTCAAATTACAGGCCAGTGTCATTTGTTATGTGTCGACGCGGGTTGAGGAGCGGACCTGCGTCTGACGGAACCCAGCGCTAAAATAACCAGAAAGCGGTTCCAATAACAAAACAATTTATTTCTTCCACCCTTTGGTGCATAACAACGTGTACAAACTAAAACAGCGTCAGTCTGGTGGAGTGAAGGCTGGCACGCTCTCCAGCGCCTAAAAGGATCGAGGCCCGGCGCTTCTGGACCCACATTTACCGCCAAACACCCCCCAGGTGGACACGACAAACCGACTCTCTGCGAAGGATAGAAAAGGTGAGGTAAGTCAGCAGCTACAACCAATATCCTTCAAAAGGCACACACTATCAGCAACACATTCAGGTCTGTATTTAAGCTTTATGTAAATGAGCAGCTTCTCACAACAGGTGGAGGATCACCAGTCCGCACGCCACGGCAGTGAGAAGCGAGCTGCACAATTCTCATCACAATTCAAATATACTGCGTAACAAAATACCAAGTTACTATCAACAATTAGTCAAACAATTAATCACCTCTGATGTGTGCTGACAGCATGTGTCCCTCACCCTTCTTCCTTCACAGGCACGATGTGTCAAACCCAGGCGCGGTCCTCAGCGTCTCACAAACGAACATCACAAGGTCGAGTTCCCGGCAATTCTGCTTGAATCACACATGGCTTAAATGCAGAACGCCATCTCATTATCTGCTTCAGCTGAAAGTCTTTAAGGTTGCACGTGAGCACCATCCACAGGTGCTGCACATAACGTTGATGAGGGTGAAGGACTCTTCTGCCAGCACCTTCTCCACAGACAATAAATCAGTTTGCATACCACCTGGAGAGCAAAGAAAAGAAAGAACACCAAAATGTCCAGCCACACCCCCCCAACACACAACAGTCATTGCTTCCACAGTTTTCTAAAATTATGGAAAAGGTTTTTGTGACAAGGTTGGATAAATTCATTGAGAAACATCATATTTTAAATAATGCTCAGTATGGATTCAGAACAAAACATTCAACAGCTATGGCAATTATGGAATTAACAGAGAAAATATCAACAGCAATAGATAATAAGGATTATATGGTAAGTGGTTTTATTGACTTGAAAAAAGCTTTTGATGTTAGCGATCATTCAAGATTGCTTTTTTTTTTTTTTTTCAAGTGACAAAGTTTTTTAATTCGGCACACAAAATATTCAAATAGAAAAAAAGGAACAATTCCACAAACAAACACAGACAAAACTAGTGAGTCCGAAAGGGTGTGGGCTGAAGCAAAGCTTATTAGCGCCCACCCCTGCTAGTACAAGTCCAACAATTCTAATCAGTCATATTTACATAAATATAAATTCACTACTACATGTCGACACACAGACATACACATCAATACACTATTCACTTATAATTATATTTATATAGTACCAGATCATAAGAAAGTCAAATCAAGGCACTTTACGCCAGTAAGGACTAACCTTACCAACCCCCAGAGCAAGCACTAGGCAACTGTGGTGAGGAAAAACTCCCTATAAGGAAGAAACCTCAAGCAGACCAGGCTCTTGGGGGTGACCCTCTGCTTGGGCTGTGCCACATATACCTATATACATACGTATATACTTTACAAACATAAATATATACATACATATACACAGTCACTTATATACATATACATATACACCTACCCATATTTATATATCTACATATGCATATACATACCCACACATTCAAATATACAATAAGTCCCACTTATAAATTGAACATTCCATATAAATCAAATTATATTTGCTTCTTTATGATACTTAGACATAATGTTCTTTTTGAGTAGTTTCTTAAATCTCACTAAGGTACTACTCATTCTAACCTCTATTGAACATTTGTTCCATTTCCTCACCCCAACCACAGACACACAAAAACCCTTTACATTTGTTCTTACTGGTGGTTTCATAAAAATTGCACAACCTCTTAAACTATATCTGGATTCCCTCAATCGGAACAGACTCTGGACATGTCTCGGTAAGGCTTGGTTTTTCGCTCGAAATAAAGTTTGAATTGTAATGTAATCGACCAAATCAATGAATTTTAATAAATTTAAAGACACAAATAGAGAATGAGTTGGTTCACGATATTGTTTATTGCAGATGATTCGTATGGCTCGTTTTTGCAAAAGGAATATTGGATTGGTATTTGATTTGCAGTTGTTTCCCCATGACTCAACACAATATGTCATATATGGTACCATCAGAGAATGATATAAAGTAAGTAACCCTTCTTGCGGCAGTAGGTCTTTGGCTTTATACAAAATGGCTATAGTTTTTGACAATTTTGATTTCACATAATTTATATGTGGTTTCCAGCTAAGTTTATTATCAATTATAACACCTAAAAATTTATTCTCTGTTACTAACTCAATTTCCTTATTGTTTATAGTTAAATGTTTACATTTGGGTGCCTGTTTATTTCCAAATATAATACATTTAGTTTTCCCAAGGTTGAGTGACAACTTATTAGCGTCAAACCAAACCTTAAATTTTTCCAGTTCTTTCTCCACTATGTCCAGAAGCTGTTCAAGATTTTCACCGCTACAGAACACAGTTGTATCATCCGCAAAAAGGACACATCTCAGTGAACTCGACACCCAACTTATATCATTTATATAGATTATAAACAACAAAGGACCCAGCACTGAGCCCTGCGGCAACCCACATGTGACATCCCTGAGTTCAGAATTTGTATTATTGAATTCAACATACTGAAATCTGCCTTGTAAATAACTAGCTATCCATTCATATGCCAGACCTCTGATTCCATATTTCAGCAGTTTACTTAATAGTATTCCATGGTTAATTGTGTCAACCGCTTTCTGTAAATAAAAAAAAACACCTATTGTGTATTGTTTATTATCAATTGCAGTTGCAATACTTTCCAAAAAGTCCATCAAAGCATGTGATGTAGTTCGAGACCTTCTGAATCCATATTGTTCTTCACAAATGATGTTATGCTTCAGTAAATAATCATTTAATCTTTTAGCAAATATTTTTTCCAAAATTTTGGAAAATTGTGGCAGGAGTGATATAGGTCTATAATTAGAAAATGTGTGTTTGTCACCAGTTTTAAACAGAGGAATTACTTTGGCTATTTTCATTTGAGAAGGAAATTTACCAGTACATAGTGACATATTGCAAATATAATTGAACGGTTTTACTATACAATCAATAACTTTTTTTAATAAAGCCATATCCAAATGATTAAAATCAGTCGATTTCTTACTTTTTGAACCATGAACCAGATCAAGTATTTCCCTTTCATGAGTACCACCAATGAACACTGAAACAGATTTGTTAAACGTTGAATTATTTACCCAGAAGTTATTAGTTGATGAGTCAATCTTACTGGCAAGATTTTTACCCACATTAACGAAGTAGTCATTAAAGTGTTCAGCAATAGACTCGTCGTTATCAATCGTGATGTAGTTGTTACTCTGAAAAAATGAAGGATAATCTCTAGTTACTCTATTCTTTTTTACTATTTCATTTAATATGTTCCATGTGTTTTTGATGTTATTTCTATTTTTGACAAGTAACTCATTATAATATGTTTTTTTACTGAGTCTCTTGATATTGATTAACTTATTCTTATATGTTTTATACTTACTTTCAGCTTCCTTAGTTCGTAGTTTTATGAATTGTTTATATAGTACGTTTTTCTTTTTACATGCCCTCTGAAGTCCCTTAGTTATCCATGGTTTGTTGCTATATTGATTTCTATATATTTTGTCAACAAATGGACAGTGTTTATTATACAAACTGGAAAAAATGGAAATGAAAGCATCATATGACCTGTCAACATCATCAACAAAAACATCTGACCAATTCTGACTTGATAAATCCTCCCTTAAATTATCAATTGTTTCAGGTGTTACTTTTCTACTCATGAATTTGATATTGCTTCGATACATACAACAACCATCCAATGCAAAGACTGAGAAAACTGGCAAGTGATCACTGATATCACTGACCAGTAGTCCCCCACTAAGATTACCGGATATAACGTTAGTTAAAATATTGTCAATGAGAGTTGTTGAGTCCATAGTTATTCTGCTAGGATGAATGATGGTTCACAAGTTACAACAATATGGAATAAGAGGCATTGCACATCAGTGGGTAAAAAGCTACTTAGAAAATAGAAAACAGTTTGTTCAGATAAATAATACCAAATCAGAATTTTGTAATATTATGTGTGGAGTACCACAAGGGTCGGTACTTGGACCCAAACTGTTTATTTTGTATATCAATGATTTTGTGAATATATCTAATGTACTTGGTAGCATTTTATTTGCTGATGACACAACATTATTTTACTCTGGATCAGATATACAGGAAGTAGCACAAGTGATAAATACAGAGTTGGAAAAAGTGAAATATTGGTTTGATATAAACAGATTCTCACTTAATCTTAATAAAACAAATTTCATATTGTTTAATGACAGAGTTAAAAAAAATGATGTGTCATTAAAAATAGATGGAATTGTTGTGTGGGCCGCTGAAGAGGAGGTACTGCTGGCCCACCACCACCAGAGGGCGCCCTGCCTGGAGTGCGGGCTCCAGGCACCAGAGGGCGCCGCCGCCCCACAGGAGCTGCCTCGGTAACAGCTGTCACCCATCACCTGAGACAGCTGACGACAATTATCACTGGGGTATATCAGCAGGACGGCATCCTGTGGCGGAGGAAACCGTGTGGTTCCGGTTCTACTTTGGAGAGGCGTCTCCTATCTTCGAGCCTGCCCACACGACACCTTTGTGAATTGAACTTTGTCCATTGTTGTAATTTGTTGTTTTTGTTGTGCACGTTCGCAACAGTAAAGTGTTGTTATTTGACCTATTCCATTGTCCGTTCATTTGCGCCCCCTGTTGTGGGTCCGTGTTCCTACACTTTCCCAACAGGATATCTCGGCCAATGTCATGGATCCCGAGGGGCGTCAACCGGCTGTTGAACGGCCAATGGAAGAACAAGGCGCACAGGCGTCCGCAGGAGGGGTAATCGGTGAGTTGCAGCGGATCCTCACCGCTTTCACGACTCGGTTAGACTTGATGGCCGAGCAGAACGCCCTCCTGAACCGCAGGGTGGAGGCTCTCGCCGCGCAGGTGGAAGCGCGCCCTCCGGGCGCCGCTGCGGCTCTCCCTCCCGTAGACCCTGTGCGTGACAGCAACGTTCCACTGGTTGTCCAACGACCCCCCCCCACCGTCCCCTGAAGCATACATAAGCCCCCCAGAGCCGTACGGAGGCTGTGTGGAGACGTGCGCGGATTTCCTTATGCAGTGTTCGCTCGTCTTCGCACAGCGTCCCGTCATGTACGCGACCGACGCTAGCAAAGTAGCTTATGTGATAAATCTGCTTCGTGGTGAGGCACGCGCTTGGGCTACAGCGCTCTGGGAGCAAAGTTCACGGCTCCTTCTGACATATGATGGGTTTGTGAGGGAGCTCAGAACAGTGTTCGATCACCCTAATAGAGGAGAGACCGCTTCAGCCGTGCTGCTGTCAATGAGACAGGGGCGCCGGAGCGCAGCTGCCTATGCAGTCGACTTCCGCATCGCGGCTGCGAGGTCCGGCTGGAATAGCACTGCCCTCCGCGCCGCCTTCGTAAACGGACTGTCATTGGTCCTCAAGGAGCACCTGGTGGCTAAGGACGAACCGCGGGATTTGGATGGGCTTATCGATCTTGTCATACGATTAGACAATCGGTTAAATGAGCGCCGTTGGGAACGAGACGAAGGGCGTGACCAGGCACACGTCGTCCCTCTCCCTTCCGGTTCCAACCACGTTCCGCCCTCCCCACGCTCCACGGCCCCTGCGCTCCGTGCGATCACAGCTCCCCCTGCTGACGAAGCTATGGACACGAGTAGGGCAACATTTAGGGCACCGGTCACACAAAGGAGGCTGGCCCGCGGAGCGTGTTTTGTTTGTGGCTCGATTGAGCATCAGGTAAGAGACTGCCCCGAGCGGTTAAACACCAACGCCCGCCCCTAGACACTGGGCTAGGGGGGGGCCGAGACGTTCACGTGGGACACACCCACATCGCCACACGACTCCCAGTTACAATCCTTTATGAGGATTTAACCCTGAAGGCCCCAGCACTGGTGGACACGGGCTCAGAAGGGAATTTGCTTGATAGCAAATGGGCCAGGGAGATAGGGTTCCCTCTGGTGGCGCTTACCTCGCCTGTGCAGGTACGGGCACTAGATGGCTCCCTACTCCCTCCAATCACCCACAAGACACCACCAGTAACTCTGGTGGTGCGGGGAATCACCGGGAGGAGATCGAGTTTTTTGTAACTCCGGCCACCTCCCGTGTGATTTTAGGTTTTCCCTGGATGTTGAAACACAATCCCCGGATCGATTGGCCGTCCGGGGTAGTGGTCCAGTGGAGCGAGACCTGCCATCGGGTATGTTTAGGTTCCTCGGTTCCTCCCGGTTCCCAGGCCAGGGAGGAGGTCAGAGCCCCGCCCAATCTAGGGACGGTGCCGGTGCAGTACCATGACCTTGCGGAGGTGTTCAGCAAGGATCTAGCACTCACCCTTCCCCCGCACCGCCCGTATGATTGTGCCATTGATTTGGTTCCAGGCGTTGAGTTCCCGTCCAGCAGGCTGTACAACCTCTCACGACCTGAACGCGAATCAATGGAGACCTACATCCGGGACTCTTTGGCTGCCGGGTTGATCCGGAATTCCACCTCCCCGATGGGTGCGGGTTTCTTTTTTGTGGGGAAAAAGGATGGCGGATTACGTCCATGCATTGATTACAGGGGGCTGAACGAAATCACGGTTCGTAACCGATACCCCTTACCCTTGTTGGATTCGGTGTTCACGCCCTGCATGGAGCCAAGATATTCACCAAGCTTGATCTTAGGAATGCGTATCACCTGGTTCGGATCCGGAAGGGAGACGAGTGGAAGACGGCATTTAACACCCCGTTAGGTCATTTTGAGTACCTGGTCATGCCGTTCGGTCTTACAAATGCTCCCGCGACGTTCCAAGCATTGGTTAATGATGTCTTGCGGGACTTCCTGCACCGATTCGTCTTCGTATATTTAGACGACATACTCATCTTTTCTCCGGATCCTGAGACCCATGTCCGACATGTACGTCAGGTCCTGCAGCGGTTATTGGAGAACCGGCTGTTTGTTAAGGGCGAGAAGTGTGAGTTTCACCGCACCTCTTTGTCCTTCCTGGGGTTCATCATCTCCCCCAACTCCGTCGCTCCTGATCCGGCCAAGTTTGCAGCGGTGAGAGACTGGCCCCAACCCACAAGCCGTAGGAAGCTGCAACAGTTCCTCGGCTTTGCGAATTTCTACAGGAGGTTCATTAAGGGCTACAGCCAGGTTGCTAGCCCCCTGACAGCCCTGACCTCACCAAAAGTCCCCTTCACCTGGTCGGATCGTTGCGATGCCGCGTTCAAGGAGTTGAAACGGCGCTTCTCGTCTGCACCCGTTCTGGTGCAGCCCGATCCTAGTCGCCAGTTAGTGGTTGAAGTGGATGCCTCTGACTCAGGGATAGGAGCTGTGCTGTCCCAGAGTGGGAAGACCGATAAGGTCCTTCATCCGTGTGCCTATTTTTCCCGCAGGTTGACCCCGGCTGAACGGAACTATGACGTCGGCAACCGAGAACTCCTTGCGGTGAAAGAGGCTCTTGAAGAGTGGAGACACCTGTTGGAGGGAACGTCCGTGCCATTCACGGTTTTCACTGACCACCGGAACCTGGAATATATCAGGACCGCCAAGCGGCTGAATCCCAGGCAAGCCCGCTGGTCACTGTTCTTCGGCCGTTTTGACTTCCGCATCACCTACCGGCCCGGGACCAAGAACCAGAAGTCGGATGCCTTGTCCCGGGTACACGAAGACGAGGTCAAAGCGGAGTTGTCGGATCCACCGGAACCCATCATCCCGGAGTCCACTATCGTGGCCACCCTCACCTGGGACATAGAGAGAACCGTCCGGGAGGCCCTGGCACGAAGCCCGGACCCCGGGACTGGACCACAGAACAGACTTTACGTCCCACCAGAGGCTAGGGCTGCAGTCCTGGACTTCTGTCACGGCTCTAAGCTCTCCTGTCACCCAGGGGTGCGAAGAACCGTGGCAGTTGTCCGGCAGCGCTTCTGGTGGGCGTCCCTGGAGGCCGACGTCCGGGACTATATCCAGGCCTGTACCACCTGTGCCAGGGGCAAGGCCGACCATCGCAAGGCTCCGGGACTGCTACAGCCGCTGCCCGTGCCTCATCGCCCCTGGTCCCACATCGGCCTGGATTTTGTCACGGGCCTCCCGCCGTCCCAGGGAAACACTGTGATCCTCACGATAGTGGACCGATTCTCCAAGGCGGCCCACTTCGTGGCCCTCCCGAAGCTCCCTACGGCCCAGGAGACAGCGGACCTCCTGGTCCACCACGTCGTCCGCCTGTATGGGATACCATCAGACATCGTCTCCGATCGCGGTCCCCAGTTCTCCTCGCATGTCTGGAGGAGCTTTTGCCGGGAACTGGGGGCCACGGTCAGTCTCTCGTCCGGGTATCACCCCCAGACCAACGGGCAAGCAGAGCGGGCCAATCAAGAAATGGAGCAAACACTGCGTTGTGTGACAGCCGCGCACCCGGCGGCCTGGAGTACTCATCTGGCCTGGATCGAGTACGCCCACAACAGTCAAGTGTCATCAGCCACCGGCCTCTCCCCCTTTGAGGTGTGTTTGGGGTATCAGCCCCCGTTGTTCCCGGTGGTTGAGGGGGAGGTCGGTGTGCCCTCGGTCCAGGCCCACCTGCGGAAGTGCCGTCGGGTGTGGCGCGCCGCCCGTTCTGCTTTGTTGAAGGCCCGGATGAGGGCGAAGACCCATGCAGACCGGCGGCGGACACCGGCCCCTACGTATCGCCCCGGGCAGGAAGTGTGGTTGTCCACAAAGGACATCCCACTACAAGTGGCCTCCCCTAAACTACAGGACAGGTACATAGGACCGTTTAAAATCCTCAAGGTCATCAATCCCGCCGCAGTGAGGCTTCAGCTTCCAGCCTCACTGCAGATCCATCCTGTGTTTCATGTGTCGAAGCTCAAGCCCCATCACACCTCGCCCCTCTGTACACCCGGTCCGGCACCACCTCCTGCCCGGATCATCGATGGCGAGCCGGCTTGGACAGTGCGCCGGTTGTTGGACGTCCGTCGGATGGGCCGGGGCTTTCAATATCTGGTGGACTGGGAGGGGTATGGTCCCGAAGAACGCTCCTGGGTGAAGAAGAGCTTCATCCTGGACCCGGCCCTCCTGGCCGACTTCTACCGTCGCCACCCGGACAAGCCCGGTCGGGCGCCAGGAGGCGCCCGTTGAGGGGGGGGGTCCTGTTGTGTGGGCCGCTGAAGAGGAGGTACTGCTGGCCCACCACCACCAGAGGGCGCCCTGCCTGGAGTGCGGGCTCCAGGCACCAGAGGGCGCCGCCGCCCCACAGGAGCTGCCTCGGTAACAGCTGTCACCCATCACCTGAGACAGCTGCCGGCAATTATCACTGGGGTATATCAGCAGGACGGCATCTCCACCTCATCGCCGAGATATCGTTCTACCTGGAAGGTAATAATCTCAGCTGACTGCTTGACAGTAACCTTTGTGATTTTTGTGAGTGATTGCAGACTTTTTTTCTCCAACGAGAGGTGGAGGTAGCTTCCCTGCCGTGCAGGTTGCTGGGTGCAAACGCGCCCACGTTTAATTGTGTTCTTGTTCCTCGCCAGCAGTACCAGGTCCGACACGCGGAGGCAGTGGCCACCTGGGAGTTCGGAACTTGGCGGCTCCAGTATTCCCGGGGTCCTGTGGCGGAGGAAACCGTGTGGTTCCGGTTCTACTTTGGAGAGGCGTCTCCTATCTTCGAGCCTGCCCACACGACACCTTTGTGAATTGAACTTTGTCCATTGTTGTAATTTGTTGTTTTTGTTGTGCACGTTCGCAACAGTAAAGTGTTGTTATTTGACCTATTCCATTGTCCGTTCATTTGCGCCCCCTGTTGTGGGTCCGTGTTCCTACACTTTCCCAACAGGAATGGACATTCAAAGGATAAAAGAGACGAAATTTTTAGGAGTTATGATTAATGAAGATTTTACATGGAAGTCACACATAAATTACATAAAAGGAAAGAGAGCGAAAGCCATTGCTGTTTTGCATAAAGTTAAATATTCATTAAATATTTATGGATTATTAACATTGTACAATTCATTGATTGTTCCATATTTGACTTATTGTGTAGAAATCTGGGGATCAACATGTACAACTTATACACAACCTTTATTTATTTTGCAGAAAAGAGCTTTAAAAGTGATTGGCAACACTCAATTTAGAGATCCATCTAATCCATTGTTCATTAAGTATAGGATACTTAAATTTCATGATTTAGTTGATTTGAAATTACTACAAATAATGTACCAAGCGAATAACAATACTTTACCAATAAACATTCAAAATATGTTTGAAAAAAGAGTAAGTAGTTATAATTTGAAGGGCATAGAAGTCTTTAAAAAGCCAAGATTCAGAACCAAGATAAAGGAACAGAGTACTGCAGTGAATGGTGTAAAATTATGGAACAACCTCAACAAAGAAATCAAAGAATCAAGGTCGCTTAAATTATTTTAAAAAACGTATTAAACGATGTATTTCGTAAGTATGAAACTATGAAATAAGTCAGTGGGCTGTGACAAAGCCAAAAATGTAATCTGTTAATAATGTTTAGAATGTTTGAAGTTTAAAATGTAATCTATTAGGGATGTAGTCTTTTAAATAATGGTTAAAATTAGGAAAGACGTCGGTGGCATGTGACAAAGTCATAGAAATGCAATGATGTCGATTGATGATGCTTTGCAAGATTGTATTGTAAAAAGGGGCAGAATATATAAGACTTGTTCTTCCAAACTGCTCCTTGGTTTGTAATGTTTTGTTAATTTTGCTTTTCTGTTTTTCTTTTAAATGAATGAAATAAACACACAGACCTGTTAATTTTTCTTTAAGAAGCCCTCTTATTCTGCACTCTTTACCTTTATTAATTGCACCTGTTTGAACTTGTTACCTGTATAAAAGACACCTGTTCACACACTCAATCAATCACACTCCAACCTGTCCACCATAGCCAAGACCAAAGAGCTGTCTAAGGACACCAGCGACAAAACTGTAGACCTGCACAAAGCTGGGATGGACTACAGGACAACAGGTAAGCAGCTTGGTAGAAGACAACAACTGTTATGATTATTTATTAGAAAGTGGAAGAAACACAAGATGACTGTCAATCTCCCTCGGTCTGGGATTCCATGTAAGATCTCACTTTGTGGGGTAAGGATGATTCTGAGAAAGCTCAGAACTACACAGGAGGACCTGGTCAATGACCTGAAGAGAGCTGGGACCACAGTTACAAAGATTACATTAGTAACACATGATGCTGTCATGGTTTAAAATCCCGCAGGGCAGCAAGGTCCCCCTGCTCAAGCCAGCACATGTCCAGGCCCATTTGAAGTTCACCAGTGACCATCTGGATGATCCAGAGGAGGCACAGGAGAAGGTCATGTGGTCAGATGAGACCAGAATAGAGCTTTTTGGAATCAACTCCACTTACCGTGTTTAGAGGATGAGAACAACCCCAAGAAAACCATCCCAACCGTGAAGCATGGGGGTGGAAACATACTCTGGGGGTGCTCTTCTGCAAAGGGGACAGGACGACTGCACCGTATTGAATGGAGGATGGATGGGGTCATGTATTGCAAGATTTTGGCAAACAACCTCCTTCCCTCAGTAAGAGCATTGAAGATGGGTCATGGCTGGGTCTTCCAGCATGACAAAGACCCCAAACACACAGCCAGGGCAACTAAGGAGGGGCTCCGTAAGAAGCATTTCAAGGTCCTGGAGTGGCCTGGCCAGTCTCCAGACCTGAACTCAATAGAAAATCTTTGGAGGGAGCTGAAACTCCAAACCTGAAAGATTTGGAGAAGATCTGTATGGAGGAGTGGACCAAAATCCCTGCTGCAGTGTGTGCACACCTGGTGAAAAACTACAGGAAACGTTTGACCTCTGTAATTGCAAACAAAGGCTACTGTACCAAATATTAACATTGATTATTTTCACAGGTGTTCAAATACTTATTTGCAGCAGTAACATACAAATACATTATTAAAAAAATCATACATTGTGATTTCCGGATTTTTTTTTTTTAAATTATGTCTCTCACAGTGGACATGCACCTAAGATGAAAATTTCAGACTCCTCCATGATTTCTAAGTGGGAGAACTTGCAAAATCGCAGGGTGTTCAAATACTTATTTTCCTCACTGTGTGTATATATATATATATATATATACGAGGTCTGTTAGAAAAGTATCCGACCTTTTTATTTTTTTCAAAAACCATATGGATTTGAATCACGTGTGATTGCATCAGCCAAGCTCGAACCTTTGTGCGCATGCGTGAGTTTTTCACGCCTGTCGGTTGCGTCATTCGCCTGTGAGCAGGCTTTGAGTGAGGTGTTGTCCACCCTCTCGGCGGATTTTTATTGCGAATAAAATGTCTGAATGAGTTGGAGCTTTGCTGCATCAATTTTTTTCCAGAAACCGTGAGAGGCCTCCAGGTGGACACCATTCGTAAAATTAATATGGCTTTCAGGGACGATTTTATGGGGATTACACAGATTAAGGAGTGATCCAGATGGTTTAAAGACTGCCCACAACTGCTGAGAGCGCGGCGCGCTCCCAGCCCCCATCAACAGGCTGACACCCCGCTGGAACAACCAGATCATTTCCAACATGAAGGCTTTGTTGATCCGGGACCTCGTCTGACTTTCACAAAAAGGCTGAAGATGTGGACATCAGCACTTTTTCGGTACATTCCACCGTTACAGGAGTTTTTTTCATGGAAAGAAAAGCGGAGGGACGCGCCACGGAGCCGTTCATTACGCGGGACAAAACCACCTCGGTGTTGGTCTCACAGGACAGCTTAAAGGTGGATTTCAGATGGATTTCGGTTGCTTTTCAGTCATGTGATTATCCGATTGGGACTGTGCATGAGCTGGACCTGCCCCAACATGTCCTGGAAGGCTTCATCACGGCGTTGCTTTGCGCCATGCAGCTCCACCGCGACGCGCGGAATTCCTCCGCACGTCTGTCTCAATGTGCCAAAAAAATGCTGATGTCCACTCTTTTCACAATTCCTGTGCTAGTCAGATGACATACCGGATCAAGACAGCGTCCAGTTTAGAAATGAACGGCACATTCCACTGTTACAGGAGTTTTTGTCATGGAAAGAGGAGCGGCTCCACCGCACATCATGGTGGAGCTGCATGGCGCAAAGCAACGCCATAATGAAGCCTTCCAGGACATGTTGGGGCATGTCCAGCTCATGCACAATCACAATCGAATAATCACACGACTGAAAAGCAACCGACAGCCGTCTGAAATCCACCTTTAAGCCGTCCTGTGAGACCAACACCGAGGTGGTTTTGTCCCGCGTAATGAACGGTTCCGTGGCGCGTCCCTCTGCTCCTCTTTCCATGACAAAAACTCCTGTAACAGTGGAATGTGCCGTTCATTTCTAAACTGGACGCTGTCTTGATCCGGTATGTCGTCTGACTAGCACAGGAATTGTGAAAAGAGTGGACATCAGCATTTTTTCGGCACATTGAGACAGACGTGTGGAAGAATTCCGCGCGTCGCGGTGGAGCTGCATGGCGCAAAGCAACTCCGTGATGAAGCCTTCCAGGACATGTTGGGGCAGGTCCAGCTCATGCACAATCACAGTCGGATAATCACACGACTGAAAAGCAACCGGAATCCATCTGAAATCCACCTTTAAGCCGTCCTGTGAGACCAACAACGAGGTGGTTTTGTCCCGCGTAATGAACGGCTCCGTGGCGCGTCCCTCCGCTTTTCTTTCCATGAAAAAAACTCCTGTAACGGTGGAATGTACCGAAAAAGTACTGATGGGGGCTGGGAGCGCGCCGCGCTCTCAGCAGTTGTGGGCGGTCTTTAAACCGTCTGGATCACTCCTTAATCTGTGTAATCCCCATAAAATTGTCCCTGAAAGCCATATTAATTTTCCAAACGGTGTCCACCTGGAGGTCTCTCACAGTTTCTGGAAAAAAATTGATGCAGCAAAGCTCCAAAGACATTTTATTCACAATAAAAATCCGCCGAGAGGGTGGACCACACCTCACTCAAAGCCTGCTCACAGGCAAATGACGCAACCGACAGACGTGAAAAAACTCACGCATGCGCACGAAGGTTCAAGCTTAGCTGATGCAATCACACGTGATTCAAATCCATATGGTTTTTGAAAAAAATAAAAAGGTCAGATACCTTTCTAACAGACCTCATATATATATATATATATATATATATATATATATATATATATATATATATATATATATATATATATATATATATATATATAAACTCACTAAATGATCCCTCTGGGCTGCCACGCCAGTTATTTGCATTATAACAGACATATGTATTAAATCCTTTGCAATGAAACACCAGAATTAACAAACTGATCAAACTCTGTAAATGTAACTGACAAATATGATGTATTAACTGTAGTCTTTAGGGTCCTGGTGCTTCCTGTCTTACTGTATGGTTGTGAGACTTAAACGCTAACCAGTGGTCTAAGATGATGCCTGGATGTCTTTGGAACCAGGTCTCCTTGGAGAGCCCTTGGACACCGGTGAAATGACTTTGAGTCAAACAAACAGTTAGTTAGGGAGATGCGCTATATTTCTCTGGGCATGATCCAGAACATACATCCCTTAGTGTGAAGGACCCCAGCGGCTGGAAAAGGCCAAGGACACGCCCCTGTTTCACCTGACTGCGGCACATATGGATACTTTTGAGAGGTGGGGATACACTGGCTGTCTGCCTGTGCTGGTGCCTTCCAGAACCAAGATGGTTCCATAGTGTGTTGGATGCAGCGATGCACAACACCAACACATACTCCCTGATCTGATGTATTAAAAACAATAAAAGCCCAGTGTCAGACCAGAAATGTTTTCCTTCATGTACATCTTCATATGGTCTGCTCCCAGAGTTTGAAGCTTCAATGAAATCCGTAAGTCAGTTTAGGAGGAGTTGCACTTAAAACACTCATGAACAGACAGACATCTTGGAAATACATTCCTCCAAGTGATAGACTTGGGTCTTATCTTGGTCTAGTTTTGCCCATGAATATAGTAATACAGCAAAATCAGCAATAAGTATCATCACAACCTATAACATGCACAATCCTACAGACAAGGCGTGTCCAGGGTGTACCCTGCCTCTCGCTCTATGACTGCTGGGATAGGCTTCGATGCCCCCATACAAGGGGGGTTGGAGGTATCTGGATGCAATGGTCTGGAAATGAAATTCCAGGTTGGGTTCAATCCATTTTACAGTAACAGTGCTCTGAACATTGTCTACAGACAGGCTGTGGTACTATTTTTTTTCCCAAATAGAGCATGAGTAATACTCAGATTTTTCCTTGTGCAGTTGTTGTTTTTTTTTATCAGTGCAGTGGACACATGTTCATGCTCTGCATTCCTGTCTCCTGTGTGTTTGAGTGTACACAGCTGTAACAGCATCCTTATCTGACTACACCGTGTGATCATGCCCACAAGCTAATCGTCACAAGGTGACTAAGGCATCAGAGTTTAAGGAATATTGTTGTAAAATCTAAGTTTGTTTGTATTTACATAAAACAAGGATTCTCCAGTTACTAGAAATGAAACTGAAGTGTGTAAATGCAAAGAGTACATACCCATCCTTCAGGTACATGAACAGCATTTGTTTTGCTGCTTCCTCAGGTGGATCTACTGACAGTTCTTGCTGCCCTTTCAGAAGATCAGGAGTGACCTGGTTAAGGGATATATTTAACATAAATGCAGTCTTTTAAATAAATGGTTTGCCCTGTACTAAGCTCATTACCTGTGTATCTCTGTCATCTGATTCGTGCACTTGGTCGCTGCAGGAAGTCATGGATTTCTGCCCTCTGTGCAGTAGTTTCAACACTGTCTCTTTGAGCAGCACGTTGGGCTTGTTCTCCTCACTGTCATTTGCAAAAGTAACTCCTCTGCCGAAGAGTCGAGCCCTGGCTGACCCAGGTGCAGGTGTGCTGCTTGGGGTGGTGCTCCTGATGCCTTTCAGAGATGAAGCTCTGCTGGAAGACGAGGAGGAAGTGGAGTCGGAGATTTGAGCACTGTCCACACTGCGTGACCTTCGGCGCTCATCTGGATCCAGCCTTTTTCTCGGCCCTCCCCTCCCTCTCTGCTGGGAGCTATTGAACTGGCTTATTAGCTTCCCCACAGATAAGAACGGGTCTGTGTCCACTGAGTTTGGGGACCTTGCGTGGGTTTGACCTGCTGAGGCAGGTGCTGCCTCCTCCTGGTCTCCTCCTGGAGACTCAGCGGGCAGAGGGATCCTGGGTTTGGTCCCATTAGGAGCCTGGTTGGTGTCATGATAAAGGCCAGAATGTAGTTGTCCCAAATAGGCAGCTGAAGCCAGTTTTGAAGAACTGAGTTGGGTGAGGTTATTAGTCTGAGGGTCATAAGGACTTAGAATCTCTGGGTGTGTTTGATAGTGAAACTGGTTGGAACCTGCTGAATTAGACGGAGACTGTTTGTACTTCCCAGTTGGTCTATCAAGTGATCCGTCAGCCACAGGCCTCATCGCCACACCTGGGTTGTATCCCGCCTGGTGTGTGATGACAGACACATCCCTGTGGCTCTCCTGGCCAGAACTGTTCAAAATCACATACGGCTGACCTTTAATCCCCTGGACTTGCACCCTCACTCCAAACAAATCCTCATGGCGTCCCCCGGGGCTACACTGCGACAGGTAACCCCTCTGTAGACTGCTGTCTGGGGTTCCACCAAGTCTGTGGGACTTCATTGAAGCTCTGCAGCGTAAAAAGTTGACCTCGTGTGTTACAAAGCTGTGAAAAAGACAAGCAGGCAAACGCAAATCATGACAGGGAAAATGTAAAGCCTGACTGATCCCACATGGAAAGGTGAGCTGCAAACCGATGCATCAGGTTAGTCAAGCTGAGCTGTGTACACAACACTGGAGCTACACAGTGAGAGTGATGTCCCAGGATCTCCTCACACAGCTGCATTCAGCCCGTCAGCAAAGATAAAGACACAATGACAAGAGCCTGATATTGCTGCGCAATGAAAACAGCTCCCTCTGTGTGCTAATGACAGTATACTATTGTGGAGCCTAAGATGAGCCAAAAGCATGACGACTTCGCCCGGCCAAGGTCGCCGTGCTGTCGTCACCCACTTCATAAAATAACACTTGAGGAAAGCGTCCAATAACAAACGTATTATTGTGAGTGTGAACAGTGGAACACAAAGTGTGTTGACAGTAGATAATGCTGTATATGTTCTTCAGAGGGACACTTTAATGCAACAATCATTAGCAACACTGACAAAAAAAAAATCAATTAAATTAATTCCTATCCATTGCATTTCTCGTCTCACTGTTTTTGCTTTAAAACTACAGTGTGTATAATATAGTGTCATCTAAAGGTGAGGTTGCAGATGGCATTGTGCATTATGCCATTGCTGGTGTCACTGACCAAACGGTCCCTCCCTAAAATTCGCCCCCCCCCACTCGCCTTCACTGCGAATACGTCATTTAAGAGCGTCAGCAGTGATTCACCGATTATCACCTTGTTTCTACTTAAAACTTCACTCCAGTCATCATCTATCTCAGCAACAGGTATCTGAAGCTTTTGTACAACAAACATTTACACAAGAATTCACCATTATTTCATAATAAAAGACGGGGGAGCGATCAGACTGCGACAGCAGCATGTCTGAGACTGACTCTCTGAGTCTGACTCTCTACACCCAAAGCGATCAAAGGGAATAACGTGATTATTAACCATCAGATGACGAAAATGATGAAGTAAAACCTCTTAAATCCTTCTGCAGTCAGTTTTAAGCAGAAACAAAGTGATGATCGGTGAGTTGCTGCTGACGCTCCGAAATGACGCACTGCGCAGTGAAGGCGGGGGGATTTTTTGGGGGGGGGGGGGGGGGGGGTCATTCAGATTGGCGACAACGGTCATGATTTTGTTGCCCTTGCTTTTTTGGTGACTGGAATTCATGCTCCTTTGCTTTCTCTTGTGATAAGGAATCTGTATGATCCTCCCTTTGCTGCGCCCTTGTTTTGCACTCGGGGTTGCCACAGATCACAAGTTTTACATCGGATGCCCTTCCTGACGCAACTCCACATTACGTGGACAATGGGCCAGGGGTGGGGTTTGAACCAGGAACCTTCCACCCTGAAACCAAGTACACTAACCACTTCACCAGCATCACTACAATCTATGATCTTTCCATTTCACAAAAATGAGGGTAATCAAACTTGCTAGGCTGCGCTATCAACAGTCTGATAATATACAGATGAGAAACCACGGATTCCAGTGGAATATGTCGACCTCCATGAGGAGGATTACTCATATGTGCTTTTAAAATATAATATAAAAGACTTAAAATACATCAGTTTGGTGTTACAACTAATTAGATTCTAATGAACAGATGGTCATGAATGCTATATTCCAGTTTTGCTAATAAACACCCCTAAATGCTACACATTATATCTTTATTTATTGGCTCATATTAACAGGGAGCATTCAGAAACATTTGGTAATGACCAAAATCCAGGAGTTATTACTGCCTACATTGGCAGTAATACTTCTGAACAAGTTTGAATTATAATTAAAAGGGCATATAATAAGGATAAACTTGTTAAAATCTAGGGAAATTTGATGTACCAGCTCAATTTGTTTTGACTATGTAACATTCAATGTGTGTGTGTGTGTGTGTGTGTGTGGGCATACATAGTGCAATGGTACCAAATGTATGGAACCAAATTTGCACTCTAAATGGAACCAAATCGCACTCTAAATGCAATGCAACACAAATGAGACGAATAATCAATGTCATGTGACATACACAGCACCAATCAAATGACAAAGATCCACTCAGCCGTTATATAATTGCAAATAATTTATCCCTGCAGGTTTGATATTAGATGTTTCTGTATGATTATAACCTCACAGAAAAGTGAAAACATCCAATGACCTCACCCGTTTTACAAGATCATGTGGGTAAACTGCATATTGCTAACAAATATGACTGCCTACTTACTATAAAATGTAGAGGGAAAAAACAAACATCCTGAATTCAGATTCAGATCACCCATATTTTATCACTTGTTTCCATCAGAGAGAGAGAGAGAGAGAGAGAGAGAGAGAGAGAGAGAGAGAGAGAGAGAGAGAGAGAGAGAGAATGCATATGTCAATGAACTTTTTAGAATATATTGCTGACGCGTGTCCTCAAATTGAAATGTGGTCCAGATCAAAACTGAGGTCCAAAAGTGCCAAACTGCTTCTATGAGCAACACATCAATGAATTAGGTGACCAAATTTAGTTCCCAAAGTGGCATAAATATCACTTTTTACCTTAATTCAGATAAACGTAATCCATTTGGTGTTAAAAATTTAAATACTTCAGTATGTGTGTCCATTAATTCCTTTTTTTCAGCGGTGGCAGGATGATAAGCGCTCTGATGAGTGCTGCTCTACGGCTTTTTATCTTTTAACCTTTAATTCAAAACTCCTCTTTCACAGTCTGCCAGCACTGAATACATTTACAGAGATACTTAATCTGAATAAAGTGTATGCCACACTTTTAACAATGAACAAGTGTTTAGAGAAAACTACAATAACTACCACGTCAAAAAAGCAAACAATTTTTTTTAAAGTGACGTCACGGCAGCAGAGAAGGAAGAAGTAGAAGAAGAACATTACAGAAACTAAAGAGCCGTAAAGTGATTTATTCTGAACAAAATTAGAAGTGAAAACTTACCAGCAGCCTGCCCGCTCTGTGTGCCGCTGCCTCAAACACTCCTCTGGCTCCTGCTCCTCCTCCTCCAGCTCCTCCTGCTCCTCCTCAGACGGGCGTTCACCTCCTGTTTTCAGCCTCATATTCGAATCATATGAGTGACGACATGATTTATGAACAGAGAAAACACCAACTTCTAACATAATTAATGGAGTATACGTGTTGGCCGCTCCATGAATCATTTTCCGCACCATGAAATAGGATGAAGGAAGTCAAGTCCACAGGGGGGTATCCAGAACTTTCCGAAGTGGGGGGTGGAACAATTAATGTGAATCAAAAATTTATTTTAAAGAAAAAGATGCAACTATTGACACACGGACCCCTGAAGTGATCTAAATGTACGATTTGCCCTATAGATGACTTTCCGCTCTGGTGTATTTCCCATGATCCTTTGCGCTTGCGCCATGATGTGTGGCTTTCGAACATTACCAGACACTGATTCAGTAGTTCGTCAACAACAGACGTTTTATTTTTTGCCGTTTTTTTTTTCACCGTGAGCAATGGTGCACACATGCGTTGTGTGGGGCTGTACGAATTGTGCTGTTGATAATTGTCCTGGAGATAATAAGTGACAGTTTTTTGACATTCCAAAGGTAATTAAGAACCAAGGAGCTGAAACTTGTCGACCGAGAGGTGGAATGAATGGCTGGCCAGGATCAACCGAGAGGGCTTCAATCCTGATCCCCAAAAACGTCATTATAAAGTCTGTAGCGACCATTTCATCACAGGCAAGTAACATGAAGTGTGTTTAATAATGTTTTAAACAAAAAAACATTTTAGAGTATCCCAGAATCCTTTGCATGCTGGGGAGGGAGGCTTGATAATGGCTCAGCTTAATGCTAAATTTAACATTGAAAATGCCATAGACATGCTCACGCGTTAGCATCGGCCCCGTTTTTAAGTTAGAAAATACATCAATCAACTGTTTCAGAAAACCATAACAGGTCGGTTTAACATAAAAAAGGTCAATATTACTCACAGACATATGCTCTTTAGGGTTTTAGCAGGGAAAAATTAAGATAAAGCGAAATGAAACAAAGAACCAACAAAGCAGCAGATCGAAGCACTGCTTCATTGGTTCAAGGTTCAAAGAAACGGTTGATTATACTGATCCGCTCCAGGGTCTGTAATCAGTGTAGAGAAATGATCATTTTTCTGACAAACATCCCCAAAACAACAGCTACTCTGAAGGACCAATAAGGGAATTGTTAAGCAAAAAGGGTATTGATGTCGATGGATCGAATCATTTCTTAACGATACCCGAAAAGAACCGGTTCCCGACACGCAACCTTAACAGCAACACACTTTTTTTGTTTTTTGTTTTTATAAAACTCACATTAAAGACTCATGATTATCTTAGTTAAATACCTAAATACATATTTTGGTTGAACTCACCTCGACAACGACGCAAAGTTGCAAACAAGTTGCTTGTTGCTTGTCCACTCCACCACCCACAAGCGCTTGTTTACATTGTCCATCTTTCATCCTTGTTCAAGATAAAATACCTGGTTTACCCTCTGCTACTTCCAGCCAACATAAGTGTCTATCCTTTCGTATGGCTAGCATACTGGCATAGTATAGTTCTACACTTCTCACTGGAAACTGAGCGGGCCGCGGCCTCAACTTTACCTAAATTCTGTGTCTTTTAGTGAAGCTCAGGGCTAGTGGCCGGCGATCACCTTAGTATTTCCTGTTTTTCTTGTTGTTTAATGCTGACAAATTATACTGTATTTCTTCTCTTTCTGGTGCTTGATTCTGTTTTTTTTTCCCTCTCTGTTTAAGGTGCAGCTTCATCCAGAGATGTGTGTGGTATTTGTGCTGGAGACCCTCCTGTCCTGTGCAGCAACAGCTTTTCCTGTATATTTGTTTTGTGAATTATTCTGTAATTTATGTCTATAGCATGGCCCAATCAGAGGGTCACCTCTTTGAGTCTGGTCTGCTTGAGGTTTCTTCCTCAGAGGGAGTTTTTCTTTACCACTGCAGCTCTGGGGGTTGGTAAGGTTAGACCTTACTTTTGTGAAGCGCCTTGAGGCAACGCTGTTGTGATTTGGCGCTATATAAAAATGAAAATTATATATATCCTTTTTAAATGTGGTTTAAGTAAGAAGACATATTCTACCTGAATGGTATGGATTCCCTCGCAACATAGGCCTTTATTTGTTTATTTATTTTTTGCCTGTTTGGGCTGTTAATCACTGCATATTATGTGATTGGGTCTAATGACAGTTCGGGTTGATAACTGGGTGTAAGACTGCGTTGGGGTGGATGCAGATGATAAAAAAAGAATGTGACCACACATCACTAATAAGCAGCATATTCTCAGGACACCGATTCTTCCTTCCTCATTCTGCAGCATTTCAGACCCCTTGCTTTTAAAAAGTTTTTCAATATAGTAACACTGAAATTTCACCAAAGCCAGTATTTTCTGCAAAATATTGTCTGCCATAATTTATAAAAATCAACAATAACTGAAGCAAGATCAAAGAACAGCGCAATCAATATATGTCAAAACCATAGACTGTACTGTATATATGGTCAAAACTGATGGCCATGTTGATCTGTTTATATTGTGTAACCCCTGACCCCTAATCACGATGCCTTAAGGCCCGGTCACACGGCACTTAATGAAGGGCAATGAAGCCCAAACGAAACAAGAAATCTGGACTTTCGTTGACTTTCATTGGCATCGTTTTACCTTCGCGCAGCTTCGTTCCTGCAGATGGCGCTTCGTCAGGATTTTTAATGCCATCGAAAACCTCAATTCTTCCGTATTTCATTTTGCTGTCATTCTTGATGGTTTCTTAGCATTTGCTTAGTTTTTGTAACGTTAGCGTTTAGTTGAATGTTTTCATACAGTACAAAAGCCGGTTTGTGAGCGCTAATGTGGAGGAGAGATGCTGCTTCCTCCGTGGGCGGTGCTGGTGTTTGCCGCTGTGTGTGATGGGGTGAGTGCGGCTGCTGTCATGCCATGAAGAATTTGTCGGGCTCCTCCACCAGTGCACGGCAGTCCGTGATTGTGGTGTTGGCCAGCGCTGAGGAGAGAGTTGCTGCACAAAAAGTCTGGCCGGTGTCCTCTCAGGAGCTGCAGCATTCTGCCCATGAACTCTGACAGACTTGCTGTCCTCCAGCCCGTGCAGAGAGAAGAGCCTGCTGGCCCTTTCAAAAGTTTTGAGGAGGTGACCTTGATGGCTGTGTATTTGTTCGCAGCAGGGAGGCTTTTCAGGAGCACAGTCAGCATCGTTGCCTTGGAGCTGTTGAGGGCCGACATGACGTAATAATATTTTGTGTTGTCTGCGGTGATTTCTCAGAGCAAACTGCACCTCAGTTTGTGCAAACCAGGTGGTAGTTAACAGAAGCGTGACTTTGAGCATCAAGTGTGGAAAAAGTTCCAGCTACAGCGGACATTCACATGTGAACAGCTTTGGTCCACAGAGGTGTGACATATGATAACAGAAAACCCAGTGTGATCACAAATGGCTACATTCTTTTCTGAACAAAGTTTCTGTCGCTGAATTATGTACAAGATAGGCCTTTTGTGCGCACGTGTACATGTGACTACCTGTTTGATCCACATAGCCGCTTGCTTGTGAGTTTAAATGGCAATATTTTCTACTTTTTTTGGGGGGGGGGGGACACATAAGGACTCTGAACTTTGCGATCTGATGTTCCCAGCTCTGACAAGGAAGCAGTGTGTCCCGCTGTACATCCGGAAATGTGAGTGCGGTTTGCTTTACCATCTTCAGAACAGAGCACAATTCTACAATGCAAAAAAATATATATATTTGGCATGTTTAGAGTGTGTATTATTATGGTGGAGTATTTAGCGTGTGTGGTTAGGTGTGGTGGTGTTTTTTTTATGAATGTTTAGCAAGTGCTTCAGTTTTTTTTTAAATTGGAGCAAGACAGAGCATGCAGTGCATCATCAGAGTCTGAACCAGACAGTGAGGTTTCTGATGATGAAGGAGATGATCCCTCTTTCGTTCTGGACTAGCAACCACAGCAGGTGGATCCACTGATGTGCGCACAGATCTCCACAGTGGGTCAGATTGCAAACTTCTCCTTCCAGCTTCTCCAGGACTCAGGTGCTACAGAGCTCTGTCCCAGCACCGAGTCCTGGAATGCAGAGCAGGATGCAGACACACACAGCTCCAGCAGTGGCTCCAGGTGCATTTAAAGCGTCAAGCTCAACGTTAGCTTCGGTTTCATTTTGTTTGTCTTTTGTTCCTTTTGGGCTCTTGATTCGCAGGCTATTCGGTGATGGGAAAAGTAGAAAGCTTGTTCATCCACTTTTTCTCAACAATTTGTGACTTTTTACTTTTTTCCTTTGTTCAGGAATTGTTGTATGCCGTGTGACTGAGCCATTACATGCAGAAAACTACAAAATTGTTTACACTGACTTACATTCACAAATGCCAATTAAAACTTTGCAAAAAAAAAAAAAAAAAAGAAGAAGAAGAAGATTTATGTTAACCTTCTTGAGAAGTGACTTCTTTGGTCTCGAAGGCATCTGGGTTGGACCATCACACAGTGGAAATGTGTATTGTGGTCACAGGAATCAGAATTCCAGATCTTTTTTGGAAGAAATGGACTGAAGACAAAAAAAAAAGACCACCCAGACTGTTATCAGCAATGTCCAAAAGCCAGGGTCTGTGATGGTACGGTGTTGTATCAGAGCCCTTGGTAAAGGTTATTTACATTTCTGTGATGGCAGCATTAATGCAGAAAAGTACATTGCAATTTTAGAGCAACACATGCTGCCTTCAAGACAACATTTTTAAAGGGACATTCAAGTATTATTAAACAAGACCATGCAAAACCACATTCTGCACACATTACAAAGGCATGGCTGTTGAAGAAGAAGATACGGATACTGGACAGGCCTGCCTGCAGTTTTGACAGGTCCCCAACAGGGAATGCATGGAGAATTTTGAAGTGAAAAAAATACAACCACAAGCCCATAATATTGCACACCTTAAGATGTGTTTGCAGGAAGAATGTGAAAAATGCCTGAAAAGCTTTGTCGCTTCGAGACAAAGACCAAAGACCAAAATGTATTTTTTTAAAGTGTGAGAAAGAATGGCTACATTACAAAGAGGTTAATGCTTTAGTGTCCCAATTTATTTATTTATGGGGGTGGAGGTGCAGGCCTTAAATGCAGGAATGGCTGTTTAGTAAATGAAAGGAAGTTGGCCATAAAAAAAATCATGAAATATCCTGAGTTCATTCTGTCTGCAATGAAACACAGTAAAAGCAAGGATCACTGTTTCTTTTGGGAGGGGGGTTGCAGACTGGGATCAGTTAATCTGAAAATAAAGCCCGAATAAAGTCCAGTGTCAGAGAAAAAACACACAACAATTATAAATGAAGTCAACACCACTGAATGCAGAAAATATTTACTTTTTTCATTTCTTAAACCCCAAACAAGCTCTCACCTGTAATCTGTATCAGTTTGTACTGACAGTGACACATGATTGATTGACTTGTGCCCAACAAGACCAGAACAAGTTCATGTTTTCTCTTTACATATATAATGTAGATTCGACACAATATTAAGATGCAAAATGACAACATTTTAAAAACGGACAAAAGATGCTTAGAAAATTCTCCTTTTTTCAGTGATGGTGACATCATCATGTGACTGCTCCCAGTGAGCACTAACTGTTATTTCAACTTTGATTTTTAGTTGAAAACCTTGGTGATATCTGGTCTGAACGTCTTTTCACCCACTTTTAAACCAGCAAAAATGTGGCTACATTATAAATGTGTCAGTCAGATTCCATCTGTGTGTGTCAGAGTCACACCAAGCAAACTCTGGTTTTTGGACTCTGTGTCAGTGTGGAAGGTTCCAGGTTCGAATCCCACCACTGCCACATTTCTCCATGTAATGTGGAGTTGCGTCTTGAAAGGCATCCGGCATAAAATTGGTGCCAATTCAACATGCAGATCCACCTTGTTTTGTTGTGGCGACCCTGAGTGCAAACAAGGGAGCACCTGAAGGGAATTATGAAATAAATATATATATGTGTGTGTGTGTGTGTGTGTATTTATACACATAAAATTTATTTATTTCTACTGAAGGTGATTCTGCAAAAAATGCTGTATGTAAAAAAAATGTATGAAAAAAGTATGTAATAATAATGGGGACAGAGGATGTTTCAAAGAGAAAATTAAAGACCACTGATGAACTGAAGAATGGAGAACAGATGATGTTTTCCATCCACCCATTTTCTAAAACCACTTGTTCCAGTTCAAGGTCATGAGATACTGGAGGCCATCTATCTATATCTATCTGTCTATCTATGTATAGAAACTGCTCAATTTAATTAGAGGAACATCGTGTTCTCCTAATTATTTTGAGCAGTGTGTGTGTGTGTTTGTATATATATATATATATATATATATATATATATATATATATATATATATATATATATTCAAAAGTCTATTGAGTAATGTTTCCCTGGTTGCCATGACAATCAAAACTTGCGCTAAAAATTAAATTACACTACGACATTTGCATTATTATTATTATTTTTTTTTACAAATTATAATGTGACAATTTGTGTGTATGTACACACGTTTGAAATGCAAATATATAAACTGTATGTCAATTAACAATAATTTTGGCCATCTTTGTCAACAATTTGATTATAAGCTTCGACTTTTGTATCACACAGGTGAAACAGGTGTGTGGCTTTGACAAAAGCAAGTAGCACTGTTTAATTTTATATATATATATATATATATATATATATATATACGAGGGCTGTCAATAAAGTAACAGTCCTTTTTATTTTTTTCAAAAACTATATGGATTTCATTCATATGTTTTTACGTCAGACATGCTTGAACCCTCGTGCGCATGCGTGAGTTTTTCCACGCCTGTCGGTGACGTCATTCGCCTGTGAGCACTCCTTGTGGGAGGAGTCGTCCAGACCCTCGTCGGAATTCCTTTGTCTGAGAAGTTGCTGAGAGACTGGCGCGTTGTTTGATCAAAATTTTTTCTAAACCTGTGAGACACATCGAAGTGGACATGGTTCGAAAAATTCAGCTGGTTTTCAGTGAAAATTTTAACAGCTGATGAGAGATTTTGAGGTGATTCTGTCGCTTTAAGGACTTTTCACGGTGCGAGACGTCGCGCTGCGCTCTCAGGCGGCGTCATCAGCCTGTTCAAGCTGAAAACCTCCACATTTCAGGCTCTATTGATCCAGGACGTCGTGAGAGAACAGAGAAGTTTCAGAAGAAGTCGGTTTCAGCATTTTATCCGGATATTCCACTGTTAAAGGAGATTTTTTTAATGAAAGACGTGCGGACGGATCCGCGCGTCGGGACGCAGCCGACGCGGTGCGGCGGCACAGGAAAAACACCTCCGTGTTGATAACCATTTGTAAAATCCAGGCGGCTTTTGATGGCTTTCAGTGGAGTGAGTATATGAGAAATTGTTTAACAGGCAGGACATGTTCCAACTTGTCCTTAAGGCTTTCAACAGAGGTGTTTTTCCTGTGGCGGAGCGTCGCGGCGGCTGCGTCCCGACGCGCGGACCCGTCCGCACGTCTTTCATTAAAAAAATCTCCTTTAACAGTGGAATATCCGGATAAAATGCTGAAACCGACTTCTTCTGAAACTTCTCTGTTCTCTCACGACGTCCTGGATCAATAGAGCTTGAAATGTGGAGGTTTTCAGCTTGAACAGGCTGATGACGCTGCCTGAGAGCGCTGCGCGACGTCTCGCACCGTGAAAAGTCCTTAAAGCGACAGAATCACCTCAAAATCTCTCATCAGCCGTTAAAATTTTCACTGAAAACCAGCTTAATTTTTCGAACCGTGTCCACTTCGATGTGTCTCACAGGTTTAGAAAAAATTTTGATCAAACAACGCGCCAGTCTCTCAGCAACTTCTCAGACAAAGGAATTCCGACAAGGGGCTGGACGACTCCTCCCACAAGGAGTGCTCACAGGCGAATGACGTCACCGACAGGCGTGGAAAAACTCACGCATGCGCACGAGGGTTCAAGCATGTCTGACGTAAAAACATATGAATGAAATCCATATAGTTTTTGAAAAAAATAAAAAGGACCGTAACTTTATTGACAGCCCTCGTATATATATATATATATATATATATATATATATATATATATATATATATATATATATATATATATATATATATATATATATATATATATATATATATATATATATATATATATATATATAAAATGTAATAGCTGATTCTTTTCATATTAAGAATAGAATTTCTTGGTAATTTTATGGAAAGATTTAATATCCAGGAAAACTATTTATCTCAAAGTGGGATTTCAAAAACATTGTTCATGTTGTATTTAAATTGTTGGCTAATTAGATTCATTACAGCCTATAAGGTGTTTATTTATTTATTTATTTATTGTCCATTAGAAACTAATACGACGACTGAGTAGGTTATATTTGATGGTGTTGTAATTGTCTCTCAACGGCCAGAACAGTGTTTGACTTCACCTTCTTACACAAAGTTAGTTTGGTGTGTTGCAGGTTGAAAAAAAAGTCATGATCTCCAAAATGGAACATTTTACCCTTGAATAGATGTTTAAAAACAGCTATGGTGAAAAAAAAAAACGTTGAAATGGAACATTTAGCATCTGACTTTATGACGTATTTTTAATGCTTGAATTCCACCTCCCCTCCCTTAATAGAATTCTGAACGTTACGAGAACGTTATGACGTTTGAGCAAACAGTCTTTGACCTCAGTCTTCACACTTTCTGATCCTCGGAGGTTCGCTGCAACATTTCCAAGTACAGAAACATTTGGTCCTGATTTCGGATTAGTCTCTGGCAGCATCATGTTGAGTGACAGTCAGGAGAAGCTGTGGACGCTGGTGGAGGAGGGCGACCTGATCAAACTTAAGTGGCACTTGAGGAAGAACCCGGGCCTGGAGGTGAACTTCCAGCGGGGAAAGCGGCGCAGAACCCTGCTGCATCTGGCCTGTGAGCTGGAGGAGACACGCCCCTTCACCACGTGGCCAAGAAGGTGCGGAGACACGGAGGAGCAGGTAAGAAGGAACGAGAACCACTGACAGGAACCACACGGGGCTCCCGGTTGTTTAAGGTCACCAGAGCGGATCCTGTACTGAAGTTTTTTCACCGTTTATTTGTAATAAATGTTAGGATTGGGACCGTTTTTAATTGGGACTGTGGCCTTTTTCCAAATCATAATTTTTAATCTTAACTCATAAGGTGAAAACAAGTTTAAATACTAAATAAACGTTGGCATTCAGACTGCTTTTCACCATAAACGTTTTAAAACATCTATTCAATGTTAAAATGCTCCGTTTTGAAAGTCTGAATTAATGACCATAACAACTATTACTGACCATAACATAAAATAAATGTACTTTTATTTGAATATAGATTTTCATAACTCAACTGGTCAACTGGTACCATTGCAGAATAAAGAACATTAAATTTGTGTTGCCAGGTTGGATTTTCTGCCATTTTGACCTCTTTAAAAAAAAAAAAAAAAAAAAAAAATTGTTTATGCATTCTGACAGTCTTTTTTGGCATAATTTCCAGTATTTACTCATATTAGCCTTTTTTGGAGAGTAAATCTGCTGAGGTGCTTTTTCCAGCTTTCCAACAGTTTCTCTCTTTTTTTGTGTTTCCAGTGTATGAGCGCTTCTTTGTGCCACTCCAGAATTCCTGCCCACAGTCTCAGTATCTTCCCAACAGAGCTGGAGTCACACCTTTAGACCTGATGTACAGGAGGAAAATCAACCCCAACAAGGTAACATCATGGATTCGAATAGTCCATGGATCAAGCAGGTTTTCTGTACCATTTAAGGTGATGAAATGACGCTTCCAGCCTCAGTGTACCATGGCCTACACAAAAATGTATGATAACCATCCTGCTAGCTGTAGCCAGCTAGGGGTCAATTAATAATTTCACAGAGGTCAAAATGTAAAAATGCTCCAATCACGTTAAAAACTATACTACATTATTTGACTGATCATAATGATTCCAAAAAGGTATAGTTTGGATGATCTATGACTGAATGTTCTGGGGTCAAAACAACACAAATGCTGACAACAGTCAGTTATAGCTTCATGGGTTAAAAGTTAAAGTTGCTCAAATTTCAGTAAAAAAATGAAGCAAATTAATGTTTGGGTTAATAGGGTTCTAATAAGGAATAGTTTACACCATCTGTCATGCTAGTTATCATGTTACAGGGTAACATATGTCACACGTCATAGAATCCAATGGACGTCAACCTTGTTTGACCTTTACTTTGGAGACCAAACATTCAACACAGTCAAAACTATTTCATTTATTAATCCTTTTATTTACAAGATAGTCAAAATGTAAAACATTAAAAATAATAAATAGCAATATAAATATGGCAAAATCAGACCGGATAGTCGCAGTCACCGGACAAAAAAAAATGTCCCAGTGTTTTTGTATTGTTTTCCGTGTAATAAACACTGTATATAAGGGATTTGGTATAACGGATTTTTCACTCACATCGGATAAAATGTTCCGTCTGAACGCAATGTATTTTTATTAAAAAACCCCTCATATGTGGGACCAGAGTAATTTCCGTGATTAAAAGCCCAACCATTTATTTTTTGTCAAATCATGGTCAAACTCGGACCCGGATCCTGTTGTGCACCTCCTAACTCAGACACCGCAAAACTCTGTGATTTGACACTTTTCTGCTTTCACTCTTTCCTCTCATATTTTAATAGCTTTTGCAGTGCGCACGCTGATTACATAAAACTCCTCAAATTTACAACACGGAGTTGGAAAAAGAGTTAATCATACACCTTACCTTTGAATTGAAGGTGATGACTGCAGAAAGAAAAGCTTGTTGAGGGTCAAATTAATCCAGAATAAATCATAATCCAGTGATTGACAACTTTAAAACTGTCACGAACGTCAACATCATGACACGGAGTTACAGAGTTGCAGAAGCATAAATCAGGCTTTAAATTAATTAAATAAATTATCATAAATTGTGAATTCTATAGCTTAACTATTTTTATATTTATTTTGATAGTACCTGTACCTGGATGTGTTGCTGTTTGATTCATAAAAAAACGTTGAAAACATAAAAGGTTCATTCAGTCGTTCAGCACAATTGGCTCTAAAATGGTGTTGTGTTTTCAGTTGTTGCTATGATGGATGGAGATCAAATTTCCTATAATACTATCTTGATGTATCTTTATTTCATTCATTCATTTTCTATACCTGCTTAATCAGTGGTAGTTTTCAGCCCATAATTTACTTTTGATGCACGCTGTCAAATGGCGCCCTCTTCTGGCAAATAATAAGTCACCGTCCATCCTTTTACACAGCATGTTACACTTTCAAAGTCACTTTACTGACTGTTAAATTACTTTTTTAAATAGATTTTTGTGACAACACACAGCTCCTCCTTCAGGACCCCTGCTGCTTTTTGTTATATATTAATATTTCAGATAACTACAGATCTCACTCTCTTACTCAGAGGTACATACATCCTGAAAATAAACCACATTCACTTTAAGATTTTTACAAGATGAGTCAAGGATTTCAACCTTTCATGGGTTTTTTCCTTCCCCTGTGTGAGTCTGTTACTTTTAACAGAAATGAGAAACTCAGGATGCTGAGAGTTTGGTGCCACAAGGGTTTGATGGCAAACTATTTAGAAGGTGCTTTCAAAACTGACATTTTTTTCATTTTACTGTAGAATATTTAAGCAAATACGAGCAATGAATGCATGAAGTGTATTATTTATTTATTTTGTGTATTTTAACTGAGCTCACATAACATGAAAAGGTTAATGTAAGGCTCATATCTCACTGGGCTGCGACAGCCTTTGAACAGCAGTTGTGAGAGAAATCAACCCAGTCTCACAGATTGTCCTGATTCAGCAGCACGAAATATACATTAATCTATTGGTTCGTCATATTGTCACGAAAAGTGCAAAATTTTCCTCATTGCAGCACAAATTCATTCTAATTCATTCTGTGATGGCTGCACGTAATTAAAAGTGCATGGGGGGGGGGGGGGGGTTAAGGTTAGGGTTAAGGGAAGGAGTAGGGATAGTAATAGTGATTTTCAAAAAACGCCATCACAAAAATTTGAATCATTTCCTGACAGGAGGACAATAAAAAAAGCGTGAGACTGGGTTGGTGAAATTGCTTGATTTTGCATGACATTCGCTGGGTGGCGCTCTTCCCTCACAGGGTGTTAGGGTTAGGCGTTGCACCTGAATTTTGAATTTTTCCAAGTTGGCGAGGCAACAAGGCTCCTCCCAGTCTGATCCTAGAGCCATCGCTGGTGTTATGGGACCCTCTGAATGTACTCGCTGTGACTCCTAACATGATTCATGATAGAACTGTGGGAGGGGGCTGGGCCACACGCATGAGCTGCCGGGGAGCACACCACAATAGTGGAGATGATCAGAGAAGATCACCCACTTCTGGAAGTGGGCGAGCTGCTGCTAGCCTGGCCACGCTTGCTGTTGTGTTCCACCCGTTGTCCCTGTCTGGCATCCTGCTTGTTGAATCTTGTTGTGGTCTGTCCGTGTTTTGTCTGTTAGCTGTGGTATCTTCCTGTTTTGCGCACTTTAGCCATTCTTGAGTTCCACTTTAGTTTTTAGCCTTTGTTCCTTGGTTTTGTACTTTGTTACTTTGTAGTTCCTTTTTAGTTTGGTAATTAGTTATGGCAGAGGTCTCAAACTGATTCCAGAACAGGGTAAGAAGGTGCAGGTTTCTTTGCAACCACCCACTCCACCAGGTGATTTCACTGATTAACTGATTCCATCTGCTCAAAGTGATGTTGTGGTAGGTGTGTCCTTCTCACCAGCGCTCCCTCACAGCTGTTTGTTCCACATTCCAATCACAGCACCTGTTGCTCATCTCCTCATCTGTGTCTCTATTTAAGATGTTCACCACTGTTTAGGGATTGCTGGGATACGTATATCTCCTCGCTCTCGCTGTGTTCCCTCCAGTCACTCCTGCCACAGAAAAAACTGCCTCCCATCATCTGACTGTTTTAGACTTCATCCCTGGACAACATCATCTCTGGTAAAATAAAGTATTTTTTCTTTCATGTGGTTGACCTGTCTGCATTTTTAGTGACCCCGGTGTCTCCTCCAGCTCTGCTGGCCCCAGCATCTCCACAGCAGCTGCTGATGTCCGGCCGACTGGGCGTGTCCTCACCTGAGCTGCGTTGGAGTCACATGAGGACATCATCAGAGCTATAGGTGGCATCACTGAGCGTTTGGATCACATGATGGGGCGCATTGAAGTAGAGGGATCTGGCATCTGGTTCCTCTGGTGGAGGATGTACTGCTCAGGCAGTGGTATGCTGTGGCACAGTGCAACGTTATGGAACATGCCACAGGCCATCACAATATGGCACATTGTCTGTGGTCAGTATTGCAGCACCCCCCTGACCTGTCCAGGCAGCACCAGCAGCCCTTCAGCAGACCGACTGCCCTCTCCACAACTCTGCGGGTGTGGGAGTGGAGATCATTGTATCACCTCTCTTGCTCAGTGGTGGGGTTCTTTAACGGGGTCATCAGCCACGGTCCCCTGGGGTCAGATAAAGGCAGAATACAACACTGACCACACTGTTAATGAATGCAGAGGTGCGCTGCGCCTGGAGGCCGGTGACACTCACAACTTTACGCACACGTTCATTGGCATATACTGAACACAGCGAGTTGTGGGTGTGTGAAGGATCCCCACAGCTGAAGCATCACCATCACGTCACAAACAAACAACATAGACACAAGATATGATAACACACACCATGTTAGGCTGCGCGCATGGGCAAATGTGGCTGCACTGGTTTCCACTGGAGACTCACCAAGCAGCCACCCGTCGTGCACAATGCCAGCCTGTAGCCTCTCCCTGACCACGCTATTGGTCAGTATGAATGAATCATGTGTTGAGCCAGGCCACCGAGCACCATGTTAGTCAGGTGCATTTTCACATCACATATGATTTGCACATTGATAGAATGGAATTGATTCCTATTAACAAAAACAAATTCATCATGTGATGGTGCCTTTATGGCAACATGTGTGCAGTCAATAGCTCTGATTACATTCGGGAAACCGGCTCTTGCTGCAAATTGCATTTTGATGTTGGCCTGTTCAACATCGTCGTATGGAAATGTGATGTACTGTGATGACAATCGGATGATTGCGTTCCACACAGTTGGCATGGCTCGACTCAAGGTTGACTGGCACACTCCTGACCGGTCAGTGAGCTCCCGCTGGAATGCCCCTGTTGCCAGGAAACCCAGTGTGGTCAGCAGCTGTGTGGGCACAAACAGCCCACACAGGTAAAACAATCTGTAAACATCTATAAAACATGAATAAAGTCCAGTGTCAGAGAAAAAAACACACAACACTTCTAAATGAAGTCAACTCCAGTGAATGCAGAAAATATTTACTTTTTTCATTTCTTAAACCCCAAACAAGCTCTCACCTGTAATCTGTATCAGTTTGTACTGACAGTGACACATGATTGATTGACTTGTGCCCAACAAGACCAGAACAAGTTCATGTTTTCTCTTTACATATATAATGTAGATTCGACACAATATTAAGATGCAAAATGACAACATTTTAAAAATGGACAAAAGATGCTTAGAAAATTCTCCTTTTTTCAGTGATGGTGACATCATCATGTGACTGCTCCCAGTGAGCACTAACTGTTATTTCAACTTTGATTTTTAGTTGAAAACCTTGGTGATATCTGGTCTGAACGTCTTTTCACCCACTTTTAAACCAGCAAAAATGTGGCTACATTATAAATGTGTCAGTCAGATTCCATCTGTGTGTGTCAGAGTCACACCAAGTAAACTCTAGTTTTTGGACTCTGTCAGTGTGGAAGGTTCTTGGTTCAAATCCCACCCCTGCCTCATTTCTCCATGTAATGTGGAGTTGCATCGGGAAGGCATCTGGCGTAAAACTTGCACCAATTCAACATGCAGATCCACCTTGTTTTGTTGTGGCGACCCCAAGTGCAAAAAAGGCAGCACCTGAAGGGACATCTATCTATCTATCTATCTATCTATCTATCTATCTATCTATCTATCTATCTATCTATCTATCTATCTATCTATCTATCTATCTATCTATCTATCTATCTATCTATCTATCTATCTATCTATCTATCTATCTATCTATCTATCTATCTATCTATCTATCTATCTATCTATCTATCTATCTATCTATCTATCTATCTATCTATCTATCTATCTATCTATCTATCTATCTATCTATCTATCTATCTATCTATCTATCTATCTATCTATCTATCTATCTATCTATCTATCTATCTATTATGGCATATACACTCAACAAAAATATAAACGCAACACTTTTGGTTTTGCTCCCATTTTGTATGAGATGAACTCACAGATCTAAAACTTTTTCCACATACACAATATCACCATTTCCCTCAAATATTGTTCACAAACCAGTCTAAATCTGTGATAGTGAGCACTTCTCCTTTGCTGAGATAATCCATCCCACCTCACAGGTGTGCCATATCAAGATGCTGATTAGACACCATGATTAGTGCACAGGTGTGCCTTAGACTGCCCACAATAAAAGGCCACTCTGAAAGGTGCAGTTTTGTTTTATTGGGGGGGGATACCAGTCAGTATCTGGTGTGACCACCATTTGCCTCATGCAGTGCAACACATCTCCTTCGCATAGAGTTGATCAGGTTGTCAATTGTGGCCTGTGGAATGTTGGTCCACTCCTCTTCAATGGCTGTGTGAAGTTGCTGGATATTGGCAGGAACTGGTACACGCTGTCGTATACGCCAGTCCAGAGCATCCCAAACATGCTCAATGGGTGACATGTCTGGTGAGTATGCTGGCCATGCAAGAACTGGGACATTTTCAGCTTCCAAGAATTGTGTACAGATCCTTGTAACATGGGGCCGTGCATTATCCTGTTGCAACATGAGGTGATGTTCTTGGATGTATGGCACAACAATGGACCTCAGGATCTCGTCACGGTATCTCTGTGCATTCAAAATGCCATCAATAAAATGCACCTGTGTTCTTCGTCCATAACAGACGCCTGCCCACCCCGATGAGGACGACGAGCATGCAGATGAGCTTCCCTGAGACAGTTTCTGACAGTTTGTGCAGAAATTCTTTGGTTATGCAAACCGATTGTTTCAGCAGCTGTCCGAGTGGCTGGTCTCAGACGATGTTGGAGGTGAACATGCTGGATGTGGAGGTCCTGGGCTGGTGTGGTTACACGTGGTCTGCGGTTGTGAGGCTGGTTGGATGTACTGCCAAATTCTCTGAAATGCCTTTGGAGACGGCTTATGGTAGAAAAATGAACATTTAATACACGAGCAGCAGCTCTGGTTGACATTCCTGCTGTCAGCATGCCAATTGCACGCTCCCTCAAATCTTGCAACATCTGTGGCATTGTGCTGTGTGATAAAACTGCACCTTTCAGAGTGGCCTTTTATTGTGGGCAGTCTAAGGCACACCTGTGCACTAATCATGGTGTCTAATCAGCATCTTGGTATGGCACACCTGTGAGGTGGGATGGATTATCTCAGCAAAGGAGAAGTGCTCACTATCACAGATTTAGACTGGTTTGTGAACAATATTTGAGGGAAATGGTGATATTGTGTATGTGGAAAAAGTTTTAGATCTTTGAGTTCATCTCATACAAAATGGGAGCAAAACCAAAAGTGTTGTGTTTATATTTTTGTTGAGTGTATGTATGTATGTGTGTGTGTGTGTGTGTGTATTTATACATGTATAAAATTTATTTAGTTTTCTCAGTCGCTTTGGTGCATTTCTCACCACACAATTTACATTTGCACCACTGCTAAGGCATTTCTCAAAACAATTAGTGCAAGTTGCAAAACATAGTAGATAACCTGCAAAAGTGAGTCACTTGTTCAAAATAGGTTGTCCATGCCACAAAAGTAAGTCACTTGGGTAGTCCATCCCTCAAAAGCAAGTCGCTTGCTCAAAATGGGCTCAAAAGTATTTATTTCAATGAAAGGGTCAGTGACATCAAAATGTCACGTCTAGACGCAAGCATCTTTGAACAATCAAGTCAAATGGCTTAAACATGTTTTCATTGTGACAGTTCACTCTGGAAGTGTTTCCTAATGCAAAATAAAAAGTCACATTTTGGTGTTATTACTTGAAAATGTTCAAGGCTGCTTTATACGAATACCATATATATACCATACGTATACCATTTATAGCATTTTGAAAACTAAAGTAAAATTATACAACACCCTGATATGCATTTTTCACATTTTTAATTTACAGTATATGCCCTTTGCAATTCTACTGTAATGTGTTCACAGCATTGTGCAAAAGAAAAAATAAAATAATAAAACATTTACAACAAACATAAATTCCCTTTGGGTCAGTAAACAGTACTGCAGTACTTTTGAAACTGAAAATACAGACACAGTGCTGAAAATTAATCCTGCACATCCAGACGTTCCTGTCTTTCTGGCAACATATTTCATCTACATCACAGTGAATATCAGCTCTGTCAGTGCAGCGAGGAAAGTATCTTCTTGAGTGTCAAATCCACCGTCTGCAGGCCTCTGCTGTGATGTCATCACATGCTGCATCCTTGGCTGCTAGCAGGGTGATTGCGATATGTGGACTCTGGTCATATACCTTCCACCTCCAGGAAGAGAACAACTCCTCTATTGGATTTAGGAATGGAGAGTAGGGAGGGCGATATTCCACGAGCACCCTGTCATGTGCTGCAAACCACTGTATGACCAGAGCAGAGTGGTGAAAGCTCCCATATTCCCAAACTACCACATAGTTTGTCAGACTGTCACCAGTTTGATCTGTCTCATTCTCAGGGAGTATGTCCCTGTAAAGTATGTCTAAAAATGTCAGCAGATGTTGGGTGTTGTAAGGACCAAGACAAGCAATATGGGTGTGGACGCCGTTTCCTGAGATCGCTGCACACATTGTAATATTCTCTCATCGTTGGCCTGGGACATCATTGGTGACTCTCTCTCCAATGTGATTCCTTCCACACCTTCTGCCTTTAGCCAGATTGAATCCTGCCTCATCAAGATATATGAATGTGTGGAGGGGTTCCCTGGCCTCCAGCTCCAGGACACACTTCATCACAGAAAAGAGAAGGAGAAAAAAAAAAAACACATTCAGTATAACAGTGAATTTTGGACAAAATATTGTACACTATACACTGTAACAACAGTAAACATGCCATGCAAGTGCAGTGCATGGCAATATGTAAAGTACATAAAAGGTTTTCAGCATTGAACATAGAGTATAGAATACATATGTGTTTTACTGTACCTGTACAAACTGGTGACGGAGCTCCTTCACTCTGTCACTGTTCCATTCAAATTGCACATTGTACAGTTGTTTCATGTACATTTCATTCCTTCTGAGGACTCAGTCTATGGTTGCAATGGATTTCCAAAATATTTCCAAAAATGTTGTCATTTTCTACCACAGCACTTTGTATTTCTCTCAGTCTTATGACACTGTTTGCAACCACCATTGCACAAATGTCTTCTTCTTGTTACAGAGTTAAAAGGGGACCCCTTCCACCTCTGCGAGGTTGTCTTGTCATCCTATGTGGTGCATAATAAAAGTCTAGTAAATACTGTATGCCAAATCTTTACAGTACTATCGTATGTCAATACTGTTTTGGACTATGACACTACTACACACTATACCACACCAAATCTATGCTACAATAAAGTTGTAAGTCTGCATGTAAAATGTTACATGGTTATGTCCCAATGCAAGCCTCATGATGACAGTAGTGCAGAGCAAATTGGTTAGTGCTGAATTACTCTGTTACAATATTCTCACCTGTTCTCCCGACGAAATGTTTGTATGATTGAATTGATGGTGGTTCTCTCAACATTTGGTTGCACCCTTCGACCAGCCTCAGCCATTGTGAGGCCGTGATTGACAACATGATCCACAAGTGTTGCCCTGATTTCATCAGGAATCTGCCTATGTGGTTGACCTCTTCTTCCTCTTCTTCCCTGGTTCTGTCCCCTTCCTCCACACGTCCTCACCCCTCTTCCACGAGGCTGACCTTCCATGTGTTGCCGTATTGTAGATACAGTACACACTTTGTGCCTATCACGCCTCTTGGTTTATACATAATTGTAAAGTGGGGGTTCATGGGATTCAACTGGGAGTGACTGTGAAAAAGTGTCTCATCATTGGTTGCAACTAATGCTTCACACACCCCTCTCATAAGCTAAGGTTCACCTGAGAGAAGTTAATCAATTGAGGAGACATTTTCAGAGGAACAAAATAAAATATTATACATATAATATAAAGTGCTTGACACATTTTGACAACGTGTTCAACATTTTTCAATGGAATAATTCAAGCAATGAGACGAGGACCATTAGTTGTAAAGAGAATGACTATTCAGCCTTTACAAGTACAGTTTATTTTGACGGACATGACAAAAACAAGTTAAAGTGATCAAACTGCAGAGAGCTGTATGTACTCAATTGCTACATGTCCAAAAGCATGTGCACTTTAATGAAATGAACATGAAACTGCCACTAGGTTCTGCTCAAATGATTAAATGTTGTGGAGGTTGCAATAAATGTTGTGCAAAGTTTAATACTTTTGTGAGAAATGCACCAAAGCGATTGAAAAGTGGGGTAGTGGGCCTCATCAGCAATGATGATGACTCAGCCTACAGAGAGGAGGTACACCATCTCATCAACTGGTGTGACATCAACAACCTGCACCTCAATGTCATCAAAACAAAGGAAATAACGGTGGACTTCAGGAAGAATCACAAGCCTCACACACCTCCCACCATCAATGGCAGTGCTGTGGAATCAATGAAACGCACCAAGTTCCTGGGGGTGCACATCACTGATGACCTGACATGGACAACCAACACCACCTCCCTTGTCAAGAAAGCTCAGCAACACCTCCACTTCCTACACAGGATGAGGAGAGCCAGTCTCCCCCCTTCAGCACTCACCACCTTCTACAGGGGCACCATGAGAGCATCCTCACCAGCAGTCTCTCAGTCTGGTATGGCAGCTGCCATGTTGTTGACCAGAAAGCGCTACAGAGAGTGATGAGAACAGCGGAGAAGATCACAAGGTCAGCCCAACCATCCATACAGGACCTGTACCCATCCCACTGCCACAGAAGAGCCATCAACATCATCAAAGACCCTACCCACCCCTCAAACAAACTGTTTACCCTCCTACCATCTGGCAAGCGCTACAGCAGTATGCGCTGCAGGACCACCAGACTCGGCAACAGCTTTTTCCCACAGGCCATCAGACTGCTAAACTCACTCCCAAAAGCAAGAGCATAACCGTCCCGCCCCCCCAACACACACACATACACACACACACTACAGACCAAACTACTTTTATGCACATTCCTTGCACAAAAAACAAAAACTTTACAAACTTATTCACCTCCATGCTGCTACTCTGCACTTTTGCCACATTGCACCTATATTGTTGTACTCAGTATTATTGCACTCCAGTAACATACCTCAACTGACTACATTCTGAAACACTATGACAGCCCTGGAAATGTATGCTCACCGTTGTCTATATGTTGTGCTGATTGTTGTTCTGTTACTGATATTATTTGCATTTTATGTCCTAGTGATGTCTCATGTCCAGTCTATATTTAGTTGTATGTCTAATTTAGCCTCTGTTACTGCACATTTGGAGTCTGGGGAAACGCAATTTCAGTCTTCTGTGTAATGTACTGTTACATGGCTAGATTGACAATAAAGTTCACTTTGACTTTGAGAAAAACTGTATTTCTACAGAAGGTGATTCTGCAAAAAATTCTGTATGTAAACTGAAGAATGGAGAACAGGGGAAGCTGTCCATCCATCTATTTTCTAAAACCACTTGTTCCAGTTCAAGGACATAAGATGCTGGAGCCCATCCCAGTGGTCCAGAGGATCTCACTGATATATTTAATAAATAATATGTATATATAGACACATACAGGTGCTGGGCATATAATTAAAATATCATGAAAAAGTTGATTTATTTCAGTAATTCCATCCAAAAAGTGAAACTTGTATATTATATTCATTCATTACACACAGACTGATATATTTCAAATGTTTATTTCTTTTAATGTTGATGGTTATAAGTGACAACTAATGAAAATCCCAAATTCAGTGTCTCAGAAAATTAGAATATTACTTAAGACCGATAGAAAAAAAAGGATTTTTAGAAAAGTTGGCCAACTGAAAAGTATGAACATGAAAAGTATGAGCATGTACAGCACTCAATACGTAGTTGGGGCTCCTTTTGCCTGAATTACTGCAGCAATGTGGTGTGGCATGGAGTCGATCAGTCTGTAGCACTGCTCAGGTGGTATGAGAGCCCAGGTTGCTCTGGCCTTCAGCTCTTCTGCATTGTTGGGTCTGGCGTGTTGCATCTTCCTCTTCACAATACCCCATTTTCTATAGGGTAAAGGTCTGGCGAGTTCGCTGGCCAATTAAGAACAGGGATTCCATGGTCCTTAAACCAGGTACTGGCAGCTTTGGCACTGTGTGCAGGTGCCAAATCCTGTTGGAAAATGAAATCTGCATCTCCATAAAGTTGGTCAGCAGCAGGAAGCATGAAGTGCTCTTCAACTTCTTGGTAGATGGCTGCGTTGACCTTGGACCTCAGAAAACACAGTGGACCAACACCAGCAGATGACATGGCACCCCAAACCATCACTGACTGTGGAAACTTTACACTGGACCTCAAACAACGTGGATTCTGTGCCTCTCCTCTCTTCCTCCAGACTCTGGGACCTTGATTTCCAAAGGAAATGCAAAATTTACTTTCATCAGAGAACATAACTTTGGACCACTCAGCAGCAGTCCAGTCCTTTTTGTCTTTAGCCCAGGCAAGATGTCAAGTCAGCAGTCGTCCCCATGATTGTGTAGCTGACACAACTAGACTGAGAGACCAGTTAAAGGCCTTTGCAGGTGTTTTGAGTCAATTAGCTGATTAGAGTGTGACACCAGGTGTCTTCAATATTCAACCTTTTCACAATATTGTAATTTTCTGAGATACTGAATTTGGGGTTTTCATTAGTTGTCAGTTATAATCATCAAAATTAAAAAAAATAAACATTTGAAATATATCAGTCTGTGTGTAATGAATGAATATAATATACAAATTTCACTTTCTGAATGGAACTACTGGAATAAATCAACTTTTTCATGATAATCTAATTATATGACCAGCACCTGCAGATAGATATATCTATCTATACAAACTGCTCAAAATAATTAGAGGAACCACTTTTACCACTTTTGGAGTATATTATAAAGCACACACTCGACTGGAAAAAGACATTTATTCCTATATTAGTATTTAGACATGTCTACAGGCTACTTCAAACTGTACATGGTATGATGAGAGTAATTCAGGTAATGTTTCATTATTGTTCAGGTGTGTCACAACAAATATTAGTTATTCACTTAATGATGTATTGCTCAGAGCATGAAATGTGGCTGCATCCAGTATAACTGCACAGTGTTTCCTTCAGAGGTGGGATGAAGTCACCATCATGTCATTCTCAAGTCATGAATCAGTAAGTCCCAAGTCAAGTCTCAAGTCATGACCACCAATTGTTTGCAAGCGGACTTGAGACTTGACTTGGAACTTACTGATTCATGACTTGAGAATGACTTGACAGTGACTTCATCCCATCTCTGGTTTCCTTATGGAAAAAGTGAGGAATAGAAGCAGAAATATTACTAGATTGACAATATCTGTATAAAATAGAACTCACAAATTAGGAAAAAAAAAAATAAATATTCTTTTAAAAGTCAGAACCATTAAGGAGCTTTGACTACATCTGAACAAACCCTGTAAAGTGATTCCAGAGTGTCATGATGTGAAATTGTGTTTAAATAGCTCAAAAACACAAATTTGGTTAAAACATACACACAGCAGAACACCTTATGATTTACACATTTTACAAACATTCTAGGAGATCTGTTCATTCACAGAATGGTCAAACTCCTGAAGTACTCAATCATACGACACAAACTCAACATGTACACACACAATCATACAATGACACATATTAAAGATACAGTGTGTGAGATTTAGTGCCATCTAATGGTGAGGTTGCAGATTGCATTATGCCATTGCCGGTCACAATTTTATTTCCCTTTATACATTTTCACTTCGTTTGGAATGGGATTCATGGTCTCTTGCCTTCTCTTGTGAAACGCAAGATGCATCATCCTCCATTTCATAAATATGAAGGTTCTCAAACATATTAGCTTGCACTAGCAACCACTAGACCGTGCTTAGAGGAGCAACTACTGATTCTACTTATTTTTGCTACAGTCTTCCAGCTGTGCTGCAAAATGCAAAAAGTAGTGTGAGTTTGTTCCTTTTGGGCTACTGTATCAACATGGTGGTGCAACATGGAGGCCTACACGAGGGGGCCTGCTCCTATACAGATATGCAGGGCTCACTCTAAGCACACGAAAACACATTAATTCATTGTTTCAGTTCATTATATGTTGTACACAAACAAATAGATGGTTATGAATGTTGCATTCCATTTCTGGCAATAAACGCATTGTAAATCCAACACACTGTAACTTTAAATCTGTTATGTGAAGACGCAAACATTGGAATGTGATACCTCTGAGCTCCGAGTGTACACAGCGTATTATGATACATTGTAAAAGTCTGTCAGAAATACAGTATCTGTCTTCCCAAAATCTGCCACTAACTGCAGATAACACTGCACCTTTAATGGTTTTTAATCCATTCAGATATAGTACAACAAAACTATAATTCATTACTATACAAAATATGTACAAAACATCTGCAGTTTACAATGCATTTGTCGATGAAGGTTCTCAGTCATCCAGAGAGGAGATATACAGATGTTTACTCGACAGCAGAGGCCACCAACCCTGCTCTTGAAGATCACCCGCCCTGCATGTTTTCCCACTCTCTTGGTCCACCCACTGCTAATTAACCAACATGTGCTCAGCCAATCAAGAGTTAGGAAAACACCATACTCAACTTATGGTTGCAGCAGGTAGACAAGGACAACGTGCAGGACAGGGGATCTCCAGGAGCAGGTTTGGTGACTAATATGTTCTACAGCAACTGGCCTTCTGGTTGGTCTTCAAGATGCTTTGGCACTCATCACAGGCTCGCTTTCCACTTTCACAAACTGTAAAGAGTTCTCAGCTGAACCACCATGAACTGCAGATCATAATGGTCCTTGGCCATTTGGCAGAGTTCCCCACCCAGCAGCAGCACAGTGGCTTAGTGGTTAGCATTGTTGCCTCACAGTAAGAAGGTCATGGGTTCGATTCCCACCTGTGACCTTTCTCTGTGGAGTTTGCATGTTCTCCCTGTGTTTGCATGGGTTTCCTCCGGGTGCTCCAGTTTCCTCCCACATTTTAAGACATGCAGGTTAGGTGAATTGGAAACTTTATAATTGTCCAGGTCTCCCTTGCAAAAGAGGTCTCGATCTCAATGGGACTAACATGGTTAAATTAAAAAAGTTTTGAGCATGCACAAAACATTTCGATGGACTTGCCAAACCCAGTATGTAGTCATAACACTGGCATACCACCACAGCTAACTTGCTGTAGCATGTGTTGACACCACTGCAGGTAAACTGCACAAAAAGTCAACAAGGTCCACCACAGACGGTCATGACATCAATATGCAATGCCAGAAATACTTTATGATGCCAGTACAACATATTCATATCACAATACCATGGGTTGCATGACTCAGAGGACAATGTGCCAAAATCTCTTATTATTACAGGGAGCGCTGTTTATTTTCACTATCATGAAATATGAGAAATGATTATGAATGATGGATACTGTTCCAGGCTGCAGCTGAAAAGACAGAATGCTGTGGCTTGATCCTAACTGTGTATTGGTGGTTTCTGGGTGGTACCTCGTGGGCTTTATGTTGCATATGTGACGGCATCTTGCTGGTTTGTGACTATTTATTTTCCTCAAGTATCACCAAGAATCCACAAGAAGCATACATGGTTATGACATGACAGAGAAGGATCACGGAATAATACGACATGGTGACTGACATCATCAAGACATCGACAGGACTCACCCAGGCCTACTAGATTAAGGTATATAGTTCAGTGTGTTGTTAAAAACCTCCCGTTATTCAGGCTTTAAAAAGTGAGTTGACGTGATGGATGAAGGAATTGTGTATCTTCGGACACTTATCATGCTGCCCTTTTATTGCTCCCTTATCTTGGCAGTGACATTCGTGTCTCTGGACCCTCAACCTTTAAGATAGAGAGACACTTGGGAAGAGCTTATGGAGTGGTGAGGTTGCTGTACAGAGGTGTTTGGTGATGGCGATATCTTTACATGAGAACAAAGGTCCAAATCTTTGATGTCCTGGTGCTTTTTTTGTCTATTTTCCTTGCAGCTACAGAGTCTCACCAGCAGTGGGTGCTGTAGCCCCCTCACCACACCCACAGTACTTCCACTGCTCCCCTGGTACCACTGGAATGGCTTTATGGTAAACAGATACTTAATGAGACTAAGATGAAGGGTTTCACTTGGATTGTTGGGGAGCTTCACCTCCTACATTCTGGACATGTGGCACGTTTCTGGGCCTCAGTGTTGAAGACTCCAGCAGCTGGACAAGACCAAGAGGACGGCCATATTTCACCTGCCTACAGCAGACACATGGTCACTTTCAAGTGGTGGGGATGGGCTGGTTGTGTGCCAAGGTGGTTGCCATCCAGGACCAAGGGCAGTTCTGTCATGTGGCGTATACAGCAACGTAGCATCAGCGCACGCTCCCAAACCTGATCTGACCTTTCATGGCTACCCAAGAAAATTTATCGAAACACACTCAGTAATCCTCTGGACATGAGAAATAAAATTTCAAGGTTATTGAGGGAAATAGCAATAGCAATCTCTTTTAAGAATTAAACAAGTCAGTTGAATGAATGATGAAGCATCTTGGAGACCAACAAGGAGCCCTGTTTTTGTAAACATCTAGATACTGTAATGCATGTGTCTGTTCCAGCTAAGTTTAGGCACATAGTTAGAAGTTGGTTTGGGAAGTGCGGAGATGATTGCTCACTGCATCACACTTCATGTATGTACAGACTCTGATCTTTACTCAACATCTGGATGTCAGAGATAGTCACATCAGAGACAATAAGTTGTTCCACATCATTAATCAGTTCAAGTATGATTTTTGTTGGAATAGACACATTTTTTTAAATTAACATCACTAAACAAACTAACATCTTCTTGATGTTTGCAGAAATCTGTCAAGTATGTTGTGTGTCTCACTGGAAGAACAGAAGCTGCTCGGCTGTTTAAATGGTGGTGATTTATAAATACTTAGTGATGAAGTTGATGTAGGTTTTAACAGCCGGTTCAGAGGGGGGGCAGAGGGTTAACTGGGTCGGTCAGACTCGGGTGAAAAGCCAAATGAATGGACTGTGGATCTGTCATGACGGCGGACACCTTTTCTTCCTCTCTCCTTCGCAGACAAGCTGCCTTTGGGTTCAGGTTCCTCTCTGTGGAATTTAATAAGGGATTGATTAGCACACCTTGGACATATAAATGTGAATATCACACATTTCTACTGAAAAACACCTCGGATTTTTGCTTAGATTGTGTTGTCAATCACTAATAATCCAATTACTGTAATTAATGGACTATAACCTCACATGCATTTGCAAGAATAAAGAAAAAAGGATGGCATGATACCACCTTTTATGTCCGAAATGATACCAGCACTGGAACCTTCAGCATCTGCCAATACCAGTCATATACCTTTTTCCCCTGTTTTAATATGAGCAAAACATAGCAGAAGCGGCACAAGCTCACTCATGGTACACCAAGTCCCAAACAGGAAGTGCCAAATTTTGAGCCCACAGTGAAACAGTAAATGTCACATGTTGAATACTTTCTGGAGCTACAACAGAAGATATTAACCTGTTTTTCATTATGTTGTTTTTGCGCTGGTATGTTTATCCTCTGTAAGGTTTTTGTGTAGCTATTGGGTTGTGTCAATTAAAAACAAAAAATTAAAAAAAGAGAAAGAGGAGCGCTTGTGTGAATAGAAAAGATCTCATGGGAATTCAGTGCACAGTCGACACTGAAACAGGAAATGCTAAATGTTGAGTCGACATTGAATCTGGGAATCCTAAAGTGAGAGGCAGTGCGCACCTTGACAGCACATGAGGTCAGTCAGTGACTATTTAGTGTCTAAACTGCATGAAGGATTTTAGCCATGCTAATGCTCCCCAGAAGCATTTACTGGAAAAAAAAAGGCTGAAGGACCTAAATGGCATGGTGAGATGCTGAAGAGCTTTGTTCATTCATGTCCACGGGATATACATATTACAACTCATATGAACTGAATTCTCAGTGGTGTTGCTGCTGGATTCCTGCTTGGACACTGAGTCGCCAGTTGTATTCCATTCGCTGAAAGTCTGCTTTGCTCATTTGGATGTTTTTGGGGTCATGAACTGTTTGTAACCACTGGACTCTATACGTATAAGGTTACTTAGTTACTTTTGTATGTTTTAAATTTATTTGCTGTGTTTTATTTTTTTATTGTGTTATTGATACAGTGGGCAAAGCAGATGGTCACCCCACTGAGTCTGGTCTGCTTGAGGTTTCTTCCTGTATTAAAAATGTCTGAGAGAGTTTTTCCTCACCACTGTTACCAATGTGCTTGGTCAAGGGGTGGGTAAAATTAGACCTTACTCTTGTGAAGCACCTAGGGGTAACTTATGTTACAATTTAGCACCATATAATTAAATTTAATTGAATAAAATTGAATCTGTTCATAAATACATACTTTGGTAACTTACCCAGTAATCAAAAGATCAACTCAAACTGTGAATAAAATATTCTACCCCCCGGCCAGAAAAAAAACACATAGTCGACAACATGTCTTAGATGTACAATAGATGATGTGGATCACATCGGATTTTTGTTTGTTTGTATTACATTTCCAACATCAGATCCAGCAATTTTGGCCAATATTGGACTGATATCAATTTAAAATATCAGATCAGCACATCCCCAATATGTATATGTGGCAGACATGAATGAGCAAAGTTCTTCAGCATCTCACCATGTCATTGAGGTCCTTCAGACTGTTTTTTGAGAAAATGCTTTAGGGGAACATTAGCATGACTAAAACCTTACAGCTTTCCCCCACCTTTTCAAACATTTTTCTTAATTTTTCTCTTAACCCCCTGCCACTTTAAGCATTTTTAAGCATTTAATTATTTTTTTTTTTTATGTAGATTAAATTAATGGAAATTCAACGTTTTCAGCTAGTTGACTGCACAATACGGCCAAATTATCGTAGCTCAATATTGTCATATCAATATGATATACGATATGACTATGATTTCACACAAAGTGCAGCAACAGTGAAAATTAAACATTCTTAAACAAAACAGTAATAACACCACACTCATTTTGCACTCATCATAAGGTTAAGATACAGTGCCCTCCAAAAGTACTGGAACACTTGGTATTTCAGACATTGTACTTTGTTTATGGCATTTCAAATACAAGAAATACAAACAATATAAAGAATAAAAATTTCTAAAATTATCTTCCTCAAACTCAAACTGAAAGCAAATCTCTAGAGGACTGGAGGAACCTACCACCCAATATGACTCACTGATTTCAAAATGCAGCTCTTTTCAACCAGACGTGTGGTGCTGTGACGTGTCAATCATCTGTGTCCAATCAGATTTCTGGGGAGTCCAGTGCAACCCTGGCCTCTGCACTAGCTCCACCCATGCCAGGAAGTGTTCAACATTTGTTCCTGTTTCACTGTGGAATCAAAATTTGGCACTTCCTGCTTCAGTGTGAACTTGCCTCTAACTTCCCACAGGATTCCATGAGATCTCGTCTGTCAATCCAGGAAGTGCCGATCCAGGAAGTGTTTGACATTTGACATTTCCTGTTTCACTGTAAACTCAAAATTTGGCGCTTCCTGTTTTGGACTCCCTGTACCATGAGCGAGCTTTGTGCCGCTGCGTGTCGCTTCAGTCGTAATATTTTTCCTCACTGTGTCACGTTTAATGTAGCACTGTGGCTTAGTGGCTATCACTGTTGCCTCACAGCAAGAATGTCATCCAGAGACATGCAGGTTAGGTGGACTGGAAACTTTAAATTGTCCGTAGGTGTGCGTGTGGGTGTGAATATGTTTGTTTGAATATATGTGGCCTTGTGACAGACTGGCATCCTGCTCAGGGTTTACCCCGCCTGACACCCTATCAAATGGTGGGGATAGGCTGGTTGTGGATAGGCTCCAGCCCTCCCAGACCCCTAATTGGAGTAAGCGATGGAAGATGAGTGAGTAAGTGTGTTAATTTTTTACCTTACGTCCCCACTGTGTGAACCCAATGACAGAATTCCAGTCACTTAACTTTTAAAGGTTTTCTACATTTTGCTTTGGAAAATATTAAAATGAGGCTAATGTTGATGTTGGTGAACCTTAAAAAGCGCATTATGCATTAACATTGTATAGCTGTTTAACTCATGCCGGTGACACCATTTGAATTTGAATATTAGACTGATTCTCTCCGTTTTTGACCCAAAAACATTTGGAAATAATGTCCAAGTTCAAAGTTCCTAGAGTTCCCCTTTAACTCCATGATATATAAGCAGGACCCTACAGTTAAGACTTCACAAGCAGCTTGACAAGCGTGCCTGGCCTTATTTTAGTTTGCATGATAAAAGATGTGAACCCTAAAATTCAGAGCTGAATCTACAGTAGTTTATATGAGAGTAGTTTATATGACGTTACCTACAGAGATTTTCCAGACCTGCTCACTGACTCTATTAACCATCTGCATGTGCTGCAATAATTATTTTATTTTCACATTCAGCTCCTTTTTTGTGCTCTCTTTCACTTGTATGATGCCACAAAGAGGGGGCCGTTCAGCGCCCCCTGCCTGTGACCTGTGCAGCCTGGATGCAGCAGCGATGCACTGACCTCTGACCTGTTGTTCCAGGCTGAGGATCACTGCCACAGCCTGGTGCAGCACCAGCAGTTTGGTCTGAGGCTTCTCGCTCTTCAAGTGCAGCTGACACATGTGGCCCAGTTCTTTGAAGGCCTCGTTGATGTCCCGCACACGGAGACGTTCACGGGCGTTGTTGGCCATCCTCCTCTCACGCTCACGTTCAGCTTTTTGTTCAGGGCTCAGCTCCTCGTCCTCATGGATGCTTTGAAACAGAGAACAAACAAACAGAAGTAAGAACACACATATGAAGCTGTAGTCATTCAAAATGTCCAAGGTTAATTCATTTTTAGAATCATACTCATATTAAAACATTATTAGTATTCAAGCTTCTGAATTTTGGTGATTGCTTCACTTTTGAGAATTTATTAACTTTATTTTTAATTAGTTTAGCATGTAAAAAAATGAAAAAGAGTGAGCATGGCAATTGCAACAAGAGTTCCAAACATGAACTGCACTTTGAAACCAGCAGTGTAATAACGTTAGTAATGTGATTTGTAACTGCTGTCATTAATATAGATAGGTAGGTGTATCTCCCCCCGTGACAGTGGATCGAGTTCATAAGGTCTCATTCAAAATTATGTTACGTCAACTTTGTCATTGTGTTAACTCAACTCCGTCATAGTGTACATTAACTCTGTTTGTGTTGACTGACTTGATTTGACACTGTAAGATAGACAAGAGAGGATTTAAGCGGAGGAAAGAGCTGATTGATCTATCTCTTGTGTAGTTCTAGATATTGCTAACCCTTAAAAAATACTTGAGGCAACGATGAAACTCTGTGGGGTGGTCAATTGGGTGATGGCATCCTTTGGGTAGTCAAGTGGCCATCCTCCTTCTTGGGTGTTTCGCTGATAGGCCGCGGCACCTCCAGAGGTTTCATCAGCGAATCCCAGCATCCCCGGTTCACTCCCTAGTTGCCATCAACTCACTTGAAGTCCCAGAGTCCTTTCTCTTCATCCACAGCCACTGGTTCCTCTTCTCAGCAGCCCTAGAGAGGTCTTTGACTGCCTGCCGGTGGGTCTTCCCTTGCACTTCCATCTCCCTGAGTAGCCTGGATGTTGAGGTGACTATGAACCCTCTGCAGCCTTCATCCACTGGGCGTACCTTTGCTTTCCAGCTGTGTTGTTGCGCGTCAGCTACAAGTTCAGCATACCTCACCTTCTTCTGTTCGTAGGTCTCCTCCACTGCACTCTCCCAAGGCATCGTGAGATCAGTGATGTAGATGAGCTTGAGTGAAGCTGACCACAGAACAAGGTCAGGTCACAAGTTGGTAGATGCGATCTCAGCTGGAAAGCAGAGTTTCTTTCCCAAGTCTGCCTGCAACTTCCTGTCCCATGCTCTGCCCAGCTGCCCACTGTCTGGTCTTATTTTGGTGATGCTACAGTGGCCCTCACCCTTACAGATAAATGGTGCGGACGAAGGAACTCACACAGTGTAAAGCCAACATTTATGTGTCAAGACAATATTGAGTGCACGTTTTACAATATAATAAAACGTGTGCACAGTATTATCAAACGTGCGCACAACATCATAAAATGTGCGCACAATATAATAAAATGAGCGCACATTCTCTACACATGCAAAACATTTTGCGATGACACTTCCAGGGCTCCGTAAAAATGCCTGTTTTTACAAATAAAAAAAATGGAATATTTTACAAAAGCACATTTATCTGTAAACACCAACACACAACACACGTCACATTAATGTGTTGGTTTACATAATGAATGTCTCAACCAATCAGTGTTTAGCAGAGGCACATTTTACCCAGAATTCTTTGCGATCTGTCTGTGTTTGTTACAAAACCTCAGAATTAGTGCATTATTCAACATTAAAAGATATATTGTTGTGTGGGCCGCCCGAAGAGGAGGTACTGCTGGCTCACCACCAGAGGGCGCCCTGCCTGTTGTCGGGTTTCAGGCACCAGAGGGCGCAGTCGCCTCACAGGAGCACCAGGAGTACCTGAGCTGACAGCTGTCAGTCATCAGTTATCATCACATCACATCCATAAAAGCCTGGGAGAGACACCATAACTCTGCCGAGTTATCAGCTTACCCGTCAGGTAAACCGACTCAGCCGTTTTGTGCCGTACGCACATTCATTGTTTTCTGAAGTCTTTGCAGTTGTGATTTATACTTGCAGCCTGTAGCCGAGTTTGTGGAAGTTGGAGGAGTTTTTCCTCTGCACTCTGGGAGTATCTGGATTTATTCCTCCAAGAGCATAACTGTGAGTTGCTGACTGTTTGCTGGGTGTACACACACCCACCTTTCACCTGTGTCTGTTCATGCCAGCAGTACCGGATCTGACAGCTGGAAGCGGTGGCCACCTGGGGACTCGGGACTTGGCGGCTCCGGTGTGTTGCAGGTCTCCGTTGGCGGTGGAACCTCGTGGGTCCCGGCTCTTCTCTGGATAGGCATCTCCTACCCTCTGGCCTGCCCACGTGTCATCTTTTGTGTAGCTTGATTGACAGACTAAAAGCAGTATTTGACCTGTTGTGTACATTTGCAACAATAAATTGTATTTATTGGCATCTCTATTGCCGTTCATTTGCGCCCCCTGGTGTGGGTCCGTGCATTTCACTTTCCCCAACAGGATAACTCGGCCACGTCATGGATTCCGAGGGGCACATGCCACCTGTTGAACAATTAATGGAGATGCAAGATGCACAGGCTCCAGCAGGAGACATGTTGGGTGAGTTGCAGCAGATATTAACCACCCTCACTGCTCAGCTGGATTTGGTGGCCGAGCAGTTGTTGGATGGAGGCTCTCACCGCTCAGGTGGAAGCGCGCGGACAGGGCGCGGCTGCAGCTCCTCCTCCTGTGGACCTGTCACTGAATAGAGATCCTCCAGTGGTCGTTCAACGAACTCCCCCCCCCCCCCCCCCATCCCCTGAAGCATACATTAGCCCCCCGGAACCGTATGGGGGTTGCGTCGAGATGTGCGCAGACTTCTTGATGCAGTGATCGCTCGTCTTTGCACAACGCCCCGTGATGTACGCGTCAGACCACAGCCGGGTGGCTTATGTTATTAATTTGCTTTGAGGTGAGGCACGCGCCTGGGCTACGGCACTTTGGGAACAGGATTCGTGGCTCCTAGCGACATACACTGGGTTTGTGAGGGAGTTCAGACAGGTGTTTGATCACCCCAATCGAGGTGAAACTGCTTCAAGTGTGCTACTGTCAATCCGACAGGGGCGTCGGAGCGCCGCTGAGTATGCAGTCGACTTCCGCGTCGCGGCAGCGAGGGCCGGCTGGAATACGGTAGCGCTCCGCGCTGCCTTTGTAAACGGGCAGTCTCCGGCCCTTAAGGAGCACCAGGTGGCTAAGGATCAGCCGTGGGATTTAGACGGGCTTATCAACCTAGTTATACGGTTAGACAACCGGTTAGAAGAACATCGACGGGAGCGAGACGAAGGACGTGGCCGGGCACGCGCCGCCCCTCTCCCTTCCAGGTCTGAAGCAGCGCCTCCTTCTCCCCGCTCCAAAGCCAGAACGCTCCACGTGACAACAGCTCCCCCTGCTGACGAAGCTATGGACACGAGCAGGGCTAAAGTGAAATCAACCAACAGACAAAGGAGGCTGGCCCGCGGAGAGTGTTTTTACTACGGCTCGAGTGAGCATCTGCAGAAAAACTGCCCCAAGCGGTTAAACGCCAACGCTCGCCCGTAGAGACTCAGCTAAGGGTGGGCCATAACACACATGCGGGAAACACACAAAAATCCGCACGAGTCCCAGTCACAATCCTCTGTTGGGATTTAACCCTTCATGCCCCAGCACTAATCGACACAGGGTCAGAGGGGAATCTACTGGACAGTAGATGGGCGAAGGAGGTAGGGCTCCCTCTAGTGGCCCTTCCTTCACCTTTGAAGGTACGGGCACTAGATGGCACCCTTCTTCCAATAATAACACACCAGACACAGCCCTTAACACTGGTTGTATCTGGAAATCACAGGGAGGAGATTGTGTTTTTTGTAACACCTTCCACCTCCAGAATTATTTTGGGTTATCCATGGATGATTAAGCACAATCCCCGGATCAATTGGCCGACTGGGGTTGTGGCTCAATGGAGCGAAACCTGCCACCGGGAGTGTCTAAGATCCTCAGTCCCACCCGGTGAGACAGCTAAGGAGGAGGTTCGAGTCCCCCCCAATCTCACAATGGTGCCGGCTGAGTACCATGATCTTGCTGACGTTTTCAGCAAAGATCTGGCACTCACGCTTCCCCCGCACCGACCGTATGATTGTGCTATTGATTTGGTTCCGGGCGCTGAGTATCCATCCAGCAGGCTGTACAATCTCTCACGTCCTGAGCGCGAATCAATGGAGACCTACATCCGGGACTTTTTAGCTGCCGGGTTAATCCAGAACTCTTCCTCCCCGTTGGGTGCAGGTTTCTTTTTTGTGGGCAAGAAGGACGGCGGACTCCGTCCATGCATTGATTATAGAGGGCTGAACGAGATCCCGGTTCGCAATCAGTACCCGTTGCCTCTATTGGATTCAGTTTTCAAAATATTCATGAAACTGGATCTCAGAAATGCTTATCACCTGGTTCGGATCTGGAAGGGAGATGAATGGAAGACGGCATTTAACACCCCCTTAGGTCACTTTGAGTACCTGGTCATGCCGTTCGGCCTCACCAACGCCCCCGCGACGTTCCAAGCGTTGGTTAATAATGTCTTGCAGGACTTCCTGCATTGGTTTGTCTTCGTGTATCTGGACGATATCCTCATCTTCTCCCCGGACCCTGAGACCCATGTTAAGCATGTACGTCAGGTCCTGCAGCAGTTGTTGGAGAACTAGCTGTTTGTGAAGGGCGAGAAGTGCGAGTTTCACCCTACTTCCTTGTCCTTCCTGGGGTTCATCATCTGCTCCAACTCCGTCGCACCCGATCCAGCTAAGGTAGCGGCGGTGAGAGATTGGCCCCAACCGGTAAGCCGTAGGAAGCTGCAACAGTTCCTCGGCTTCGCAAATTTCTACAGGAGGTTCATTAAGGGCTATAGTCAGGTTGTTGGTCCCCTTACAGCCCTGACCTCCACAAAAGTCCCCTTCACCTGGTCAAATCAGTGCAAAGCCGCGTTTAGGGAGTTGAAACACCGGTTTTCGACTGCGCCAGTTCTGGTGCAGCCCGATCCTAACCGCCAGTTTGTTGTTGAAGTGGATGCCTCTGACTCAGGGATAGGAGCCATGCTGTCCCAGAGCAGGGAGTCCGATAAGGTTCTCCACCCTTGTGCCTATTTCTCCCGCAGGTTAACCCCGGCAGAGCGGAACTATGACGTCGGCAATCGGGAACTCCTGGCGGTGAAAGAGGCCCTTGAGGAGTGGAGACACCTGTTGGAGGGAGCTGTGGTTCCATTTACGGTTTTCACTGACCATTGGAACTTGGAGTACATCCGGACCGCTAAGCGTCTGAACCCCAGGCAAGCCCGTTGGTCACTGTTTTTTGGTCATTTTAACTTCCAGATCACCTACCGCCCCGGGACCAAAAACCAGAGGTCTGGCGCACTGTCTCGGGTGCATGAAGAGGAGGTTAAAACAGAGCTGTCGGATCCACCTGACACCATCTTGCCAGAGTCCACTGTCGTCGCCACCCTCACGTGGGACATAGAGGAAGTGGTCAGGGAGGCCCTGACTTGTCACCCGGACCCCGGCGGTGGACCAGCAAACCGGTTGTACATCCCACCAGACACAAGGACTGCAGTTTTGGACTTCTGTCACGGTTCCAAGCTCTCCTGCCATCCAGGGGTGCGAAGAACCGTAGCAGTGGTCCGGCAGTGGTTCTGGTGGGCATCAATAGAAGCCGACGTCCGGGATTATGTCCGGGCCTGCACAACATGCGCCAGGGGCAAGGCCGTTCATCAAACAGAGAAGGGACTCCGCTAGCAGTTGCTCGTGCCTCGACGCCCCTGGTCTCACATCGGCCTGGACTTTGTTACGGGCCTCCCTGCGTCCCAGGGAATGACTACCATCCTGACGATAGTGGACTGGTTCTCCAAGGCGGCCCACTTCATGGCCCTCCCGAAGCTCCCGATGGCCCAGGAGACCGCAGACCTCCTGGTCCACCACGTCGTGCGTCTGCATGGTATCCCGACTGACATCATATCGGATCGTGGTCCCCAGTTCTCCTCGCAAGTCTGGAGGAGTTTCTGTAGGGAACTGGGGGCCACCGCAAGCCTGTCGTCCGGGTACCACCCCCAGACCAACGGACAAGCAGAGCGGGCTAACCAAGATCTGGAGCAGGCCTTGAGGTGTGTCACCTCCGCACACCCGATGGCCTGGAGTCAACACCTGGCCTGGATCGAGTATGCCCACAACAGCCAGATCTCATCGGCGACCGGCCTCTCCCCATTTGAAGTGTGTTTGGGGTACCAGCCCCCATTATTCCCAGCCATGGAGGGAGAGGTCGAGGTCCCCTCGGTCCAGGCCCACCTCAGAAGGTGCGGTCGGGTGTGGCGGACAGCACGCTCTGCCCTTCTGAGAGCCCGGACGTGGGAGAAGACCCATGCAGACCGCCGACGAGCCCCGGCCCCCACTTACCAGCCTGGGCAGGAGGTCTGGCTTTCCACAAAGAACATCCCTCTGCACACGGACTCACCTAAGCTGACCGATCGTTTCATTGGACCATTTCCCATTGTCAGAGTCATCAGCCCGGCCACAGTGAAGCTCAGACCCCCTGCTTCACTGCGGATCCATCCTGTTTTCCATGTCTCGAAGGTCAAACCATACCACACATCGGACGTCTGCACCCCCGGACCAGCGCCGCCTCCTGCCCGCATCATCAACGGCGAGCCAGCCTGGACGGTGAGGAAGCTCCTCGATGTTCGCCGGAGGGGTCAGGGTTTCCAGTATCTGGTGGACTGGGAGGGGTACGGACCTGAAGAGCGCTCCTGGGTGAAGAGGAGCTTCATCCTGGATCCCGCCCTCCTGGCCGATTTCTACCAGCGACACCCCGACAAGCCAGGTCGGGCACCAGGAGGCGCCCGCTGAGGGGGGGGGTCCTGTTGTGTGGGCTGCCCAAAGAGGAGGTACTGCTGGCTCACCACCAGAGGGCTCCCTGCCTGTTGTCGGGTTTCAGGCACCAGAGGGCGCAGTCGCCTTGCAGGAGCACCAGGAGCACCTGAGCTGACAGCTGTCAGTCATCAGTTATCATCACATCACATCCATAAAAGCCTGGGAGAGACACTATAACTCTGCTGAGTTATCAGCTTACCCGTCAGGTAAACCGACTCAGCCGTTTTGTGCCCTACGCACATTCATTGTTTTCTGAAATCTTTGCAGTTGTGATTTATACTTGCAGCTTGTAGCCGAGTTTGTGGAAGTTGGAGGAGTTGGCGTCTCCACTCCTAACTTCTTACTAAGTATAACATTTGACACTGCACGTCCTCCAGTTTTTCCTCTGCACTCTGGGAGTATCTGGATTTATTCCTCCAAGATGATAACTGTGAGTTGCTGACTGTTTGCTGGGTGTACACACACCCACCTTTCACCTGTGTCTGTTCCTGCCAGCAGTACCGGATCTGACAGCTGGAAGCGGTGGCCACCTGGGGACTCTGGACTTGGCGGCTCCGGTGTGTTGCAGGTCTCCGTTGGCGGTGGAACCTCGTGGGTCCAGGCTCTTCTCTGGATAGGCATCTCCTACCCTTGGGTCTGCCCACACATCATCTTTTGTGTAGCTTGATTGACAGACTAAAAGCAGTATCTGACCTGTTGTGCACATTTGCAGCAATAAATTGTATTTATTGGCATCTCTATTGGCCGTTCATTTGCGCCCCCTGGTGTGGGTCCATGCATTTCACTTTCCCTAACATATATGTTATATTTTAACTTTGTACAAATGACAGAATTGACATTAATGGAGTTATTCTATCAGTATTAATGTTATTTATAAATGAAAACCATAAGTCAGCACTGCTTTATTTTCCAAGACCTCCGCCTGACCGGAGCGTTGTGATTGGGTAGAGAGCTTGCTTCTGTGCTGGAAGCTGGGTAGTAAACAAGAGCTTCCAGCAGGGGGCAAGATGTACAAAGACAGAAGTGTGGGCTCATTGTTTGGGTCTGTTGTCACTTTTGATGCTACCAGAAGCGATCGTGGTGTTAAAACTCAAATTCAGTTTATTAGCAGATGCAAATGTACCAGAGACAATAATGGAATTTATCGGTTATCTGTAACTTCCGATACACTTTTGGGTGGTTTATCGTTTTATCTTTATCAAAGATAACTTTTCAGTTATCTGATTATCTGTTATCGAAGTTAATTTTTTGGTTATCTGTGCCCACCACTGGATTTTAGGTATGAAATTGGTTAGTGTATTGATAACATCCTTACATAATCAACTGCACCTTTATAGATTAATAATTAATATGCAAAACCACAGATTTCTGCCAAACACATTTTTTTCCTCCATATCCTTATTCCTCATTTTAATATGTGGAGCAGACATTCATAATTTCTTCATGTTAATCCAACACTGATGCAAACTGAGCAACAGTATTATAATACAATGTATATCCCAGTATTAGTCCAAATTATTGTATTAACCCCCTTCTCAATAAAGTGCAGCTCATGGAGCCACATCTAAATTAATTTTCCATCTTTTGCTTCAAGTGGTCAGACAGGATTTAAAATCAGTAAACCGAAGATGCAAGAGGTGCTCTAACTTGCTTTTGTGTGAGAGAGTTATATTTTGGAAAACTGATATAGAATTGTATAAAATCCACAGTGCATCCAGAAAGTATTCACAGCACATCACTTTTTCCACATTTTGTTATGCTACAGCCTTATTCCAAAATGGAGTAAATTATTTTTTTCCCACACTCTCACGAGTGCCACTAGCTTAGCTTATGGCAAACTAAAAGTGGACGCTGTCGTTATGGCCGAACAACTCTCCAGTTTCTGGGGATTCTGTGTTAGTACGCACCTGCGGCCAACGTGCTTGATGAATTCCTGCGCAAAAAGTAGTTCCCAGATAATTGATAATGAGTTTATCTCATCTGCATTACATCTACATCTAAAATTTACCAGTAATGAAATTATAAAGACAACTGTAGTTTTAAGAGTGGCCGTAATAAATATTTAAGAAACTTAAAGTTCATGAGCACCTTCACCTGTTATCGCTCAAGCACATTGTAAACATTGATGCGATGGAGTTTGATGTGGAAGAGTTCAGAAAGATACGATTGGAATGTTTTGATTACCATTTACAGTTGGCAATGAAAGACTTGGGTGTTAACTTCGTGTTAAAGTCAGAACAAGGAGCTGCACTGAAAGAGATCTATCTGGGACAAAGAGACACATTCTGTGTGTTGTCGCTCCAACGAGAGCGGCATGCTGAGCAGGGTGGAGAAAGTAGTCCGGCAAGCTCAATCTGTGTGCGCGAGCTACCCCACAGTTCAATAATAGCAGAGATGTTGGTCCAGTGAGAGTGGCACTCCCTCAAAATTCTACTCACAACACCCCATAATGACAAATGAAAAAAGTGTTTTTAAAATTTTGAGAAAAAAATTTTTTCATCAATTTTGGAATAAGGCTGAAACATAACAAAATGTGGAAAAACTTTCTGGATGCACTGTATAAGTCAATAAAAATGCATGGATTTTTAAAAACTGTGTTAGTGTCACACAACATGATCTCTCTCTCTCTCTCTCTCTCTCTCTCTCTCTCTTTCTCTCTGTCTATGCATCTAGAGATGGTTCATTTTATGAGAGAGCTGTGAGTGTGTGTGTATATATATATATATATATATATATATATATATATATATATATATATATATATATATATATATATATATATATATACTCAACAAAAATATAAATGCAACACTTTTGGTTTTGCTCCCATTTTGTATGAGATGAACTCAAAGATCTAAAACTTTTTCCACATACACAATATCACCATTTCCCTCAAATATTGTTCACAAACCAGTCTAAATCTGTGATAGTGAGCACTTCTCCTTGCTGAGATAATCCATCCCACCTCACAGGTGTGCCATACCAAGATGCTGATTAGACACCATGATTAGTGCACAGGTGTGCCTTAGACTGTCCACAATAAAAGGCCACTCTGAAAGGTGCAGTTTTGTTTTATTGGGGGGGGATACCAGTCAGTATCTGGTGTGACCACCATTTGCCTCATGCAGTGCAACACATCTCCTTCGCATAGAGTTGATCAGGTTGTCAATTGTGGCCTGTGGAATGTTGGTCCACTCCTCTTCAATGGCTGTGCGAAGTTGCTGGATATTGGCAGGAACCGGTACACGCTGTCGTATACGCCGGTCCAGAGCATCCCAAACATGCTCAATGGGTGACATGTCCGGTGAGTATGCCGGCCATGCAAGAACTGGGACATTTTCAGCTTCCAAGAATTGTGTACAGATCCTTGCAACATGGGGCCGTGCATTATCCTGCTGCAACATGAGGTGATGTTCTTGGATGTATGGCACAACAATGGGCCTCAGGATCTCGTCACGGTATTTCTGTGCATTCAAAATGCCATCAATAAAATGCACCTGTGTTCTTCGTCCATAACAGACGCCTGCCCATACCATAACCCCACCGCCACCATGGGCCACTCGATCCACAACACTGACATCAGAAAACCGCTCACCCACACGACGCCACACACGCTGTCTGCCATCTGCCCTGGACAGTGTGAACCGGGATTCATCCGTGAAGAGAACACCTCTCCAACGTGCCAAACGCCAGCGAATGTGAGCATTTGCCCACTCAAGTCGGTTACGACGACGAACTGGAGTCAGGTCGAGACCCCGATGAGGACGACGAGCATGCAGATGAGCTTCCCTGAGACGGTTTCTGACAGTTTGTGCAGAAATTCTTTGGTTATGCAAACCGATTGTTTCAGCAGCTGTCCGAGTGGATGGTCTCAGACGATCTTGGAAGTGAACATGCTGGATGTGGAGGTCCTGGGCTGGTGTGGTTACACGTGGTTTGCGGTTGTGAGGCTGGTTGGATGTACTGCCAAATTCTGTGAAACGCCTTTGGAGACGGCTTATGGTAGAGAAATGAACATTCAATACACGAGCAACAGCTATGGTTGACATTCCTGCTGTCAGCATGCCAACTGCACGCTCCCTCAAATCTTGCGACATCTGTGGCATTGTGCTGTGTGATAAAACTGCACGTTTCAGAGTGGCCTTTTATTGTGGGCAGTCTAAGGCACACCTGTGCTCTAATCATGGTGTTTAATCAGCATCTTGATATGGCACACCTGTGAGGTGGGATGGATTATCTCAGCAAAGGAGAAGTGCTCACTATCACAGATTTAGACTGGTTTGTGAACAATATTTGAGGGAAATGGTGATATTGTGTATGTGGAAAAAGGTTTAGATCTTTGAGTTCATCTCATACAAAATGGGAGCAAAACCAAAAGTGTTGCGTATATATATATATATATATATGTTTATATATGTTTGTACAACCCCAATTCCAATGAAGTTGGGACATTGTGTAAAATGTAAATAAAAACAGAACACAATGATTTGTAAATCCTCTTCAACCTATATTTAATTGAATACACCACAAAGACAAGATATTTAATGTTCAAACTGCTAAACTTGTTTTTGTGCAAATATTTGCTCATTTTGAAATGGTTGCCTGCAATACGTTTCAAAAAAGTTGGGATGGTGCAACAAAAGGCTGGGAAAGTTGATGAATGCTCAAAGAACACCTAATTGGAAACAGGTGAGTGTCATGACTGAGTATAAAAGGAGCATCTCCAAAAGGCTCAGCCATTCACAAGCAAAAATGGGGCGAGGATCACCACTTTGTGAACAACTGCATGAAAAAATAGTCCAACAGTTTAGGAACAATGTTTCTCAATGTTCAATTGCAAGGAATTTAGGGATTCCATCATCTACAGTCCATAATATAATCAGAAGATTCAGAGAATCTGGAGAACTTTCTATACGTAAGCGGCAAGGCCGAAACCGACATTGAATGCCCGTGACCTTTGATCCCTCAGGCGGCACTGCATTAAAAACCGACATCACTGTGTAAATATCTTACTGCGTGGGCTCAGTCACACTTCAGAAAACCATTGTCAGTTAACACAGTTTGTCGCTACATCTACAAGTGCAAGTTAAAACTCTACCATGCAAAGCGAAAGCCATACATCAACATCCAGAAACGCCGCCGCCTTCTCTGGGCCTGAGCTCATTTGAAATTGACAGATGCAAAGTGGAAAAGTGTGCTGTGGTCTGATGAGTCCACATTTCAAATTGTTTTTGTAAATCATGGACGTCGTGTCCTCTGGACAAAAGAGGAAAATGACCATCCAGATTGTTACCAGTGCAAAGTTCAAAAGCCAGCATCTGTGATGGTATGGGGGTGTGTTAGTGCCCATGGCATGGGGAACTTTCACATCTGTGATGGGACCATCAATGCTGAAAGGTACATCCAGGTTTTGGAAATACGCCAACGGAGACCCCGGACTGTTGAACAACTGAAGTCGTACGTGGTGTGTCCATAAAGTAACGGTCCTTTTAAAAAAATAAAAAGGGCCGTTACTTTATGGACACACCACGTACATCAGTCAAAAATGGGAAAGAATTCCACCTACAAAGCTTCAACAATTCGTGTCCTCAGTTCCCAAATGCTTATTGAGTGTTGTTAGAAGGAAAGGTGATGTAACACAGTGGTAAACATATCACTGTCCCAGCTTTTTTGAAACGTGTTGCAGGCATCCATTTCAAAATGAGCAAAAATTTGCACAAAAACAATAAAGTTTATCAGTTTGAACACTGAATATCTTGTCTTTGTGGTGTATTCAACTGAATACAGGTTGAAGAGGATTTGCAAATCATTGTATTCTGTTTTTATTTACATTTTACACAACGTCCCAACTTCATTGGAACTGGGGTTGTATCTCTCATACACACACACACACACACACAGTCTCCATTTTTTCTTTCATTTCAGTTTTTTTCCTATAATTAGCAGGGCAACCACAGGATTAACTGAGTCATTCCTCAAAATTTCAGTCAAAACAACTGCATATTCAACTCAGAAATTTTGGTTTGTGGTGAACCAGGGCCAGTGAACCTCTTATTCTGGTCCATCTTTGAAAATTCATAATGACCAGAACACAGACAGGGGTATGAAGTTGGTTGTGATGCACTGTTGCTGATGCAGGGTGCTCGTGGCCACAGTTGCTTGTTTTAAGCAGATAATTAATTGTGCACGCAAGCAGCAGCTTCAGCATAAAACCTCGATCCTGCATCGTCAGCAGTCTGTTAATGAGGAGGCCTTGAATTAGTTTCAGGCAGGTTTTTGTCTTTTCATTCTGCAGGTTCTACGTAGGATTTTCTGAAATGATGAACACCTTCTCCTAACCCCCCCCCCCCCCCCAGCAAAACAGTAAAGCAACTGTTTTTGGGTTTTTGTTGTTGTTATTGTTGTTGCTTTGTGTTTACCTTGTCCTTGTGCTGTTTTCTCCTTGTGATTTTTGTTCGCTCTCTTCGTCTGATCTCTGGCTGTCAGAGCTGTGGCTGGTGTGCATCATCTCTTCCCTTTCCCCGGTTTCCATCTTCAGATCCATATTACCTCCCAAAGCACCTGAGGGGGCACCAATGTGGTTATTAATTGTGGGAGAACTGAAATCTTTAAGGGGTCATACTGTAAAAAAAAGTACTTTACCTTTTTTAGTTAACCCCAGTTGGGTTTTCATGTAGAACATTAATAACAATAGCTTTATACTGTGATTTCACAAGAAATATTTCAAAGAAATTTACAAAACAAAGGCCTGAAACACAGATGGTTAAACAACACAGAACAACATTCACAACAAGTGGGCCCAGGGGGATCTCAGTGCTCCCATCATTAATAAGAGAAAAGGGAAACATAGATCCAAAACAGACACCAAGATGTCTACCATCATGAAAATGTTCTAAAATGTTCCCTCCCCATCGGCAATGATTTTGTTTTGCTGTGATATTGACATCTCATGTCTGTTTTGAGATATAAGCAAGTTTTTCAGTGTCTTGAGTGAAAGCTGTTTGAGGGTCAAGTTCAAAACAAAAGGCCAAATGCAAAGTTGAAGTCTTTCCCCTGATGTTCTGTATTATTATTATTATTATTATTATTATTATTGTTGTTGTTGTTGTTGTATTTTTTTGCATCCTTGGATAAATCATCTTAGCAAAAACAACACCCCTCTTCCAAATAAAAGACCACTTATTTATTTTAAATAAAAGCATTAAGTTTGAAATGTGGCTGTAATTTTCCAGTATCACTGGGTCCATATCAGTTTTTCCAGGACAGGACTTACCATGTTTTGAAGCAAGTTGGAATGACACCATGGGTGAATGGTAAGTAAACAAAATTCAGCACGGATGGAAGGTACTAGGGGACTAGAAGGAGAGAGCATATTTCACCCATATTGGCCTCTCTTCATTGGCTTCCTGTTAATTCTAGAATAGAATTTAAAATTCTTCTTACTTATAAGGTTTTGAATAATCAGGTCCCTTCTTATCTTAGGGACCTCATAGTACCATATCACCCCAATAGAGCGCTTCGCTCTCAGACTGCAGGCTTACTTGTAGTTCCTAGGGTTTGTAAGAGTAGAATGGGAGGCAGAGCCTTCAGCTTTCAGGCTCCTCTCCTGTGGAACCAGCTCCCAATTCGGATCAGGGAGACAGACACCCTCTCTACTTTTAAGATTAGGCTTAAATCTTTCCTTTTTGCTAAAGCTTATAGTTAGGGCTGGATCAGGTGACCCTGAACCATCCCTTAGTTATGCTGCTATAGACTTAGACTGCTGGGGGGTTCCCATAATGCACTGAGTGTTTCTTTCTCTTTTTGCTCTGTATGCACCACTCTGCATTTAATCATTAGTGATTGATCTCTGCTCCCCTCCACACCATGTCTTTTTCCTGGTTCTCTCCCTCAGCCCCAACCAGTCCCAGCAGAAGACTGCCCCTCCCTGAGCCTGGTTCTGCTGGAGGTTTCTTCCTGTTAAAAGGGAGTTTTTCCTTCCCACTGTCGCCAAGTGCTTGCTCACAGGGGGTCGTTTTGACCTTTGGGGTTTTTACGTAATTATTGTATGGCCTTGCCTTACAATATAAAGCGCCTTGGGGTAACTGTTTGTTGTGATTTGGCGCTATATAAATAAAATTGAATTGAATTGAATTGAATAGTAATAACTACAGACCTTTAACAAGCCAAGTTGTCAATGAATTCAGAAAACAAGTAGCACATTTGGTACTCAGAACTCTCCAAATTCTGTCAAACTCAGGCAAAACTCCTCTCCTCAGTTTTGGTACCAAAAGTACATACACTTGTACATCCTAAAGGATGTACAAATGTAGATAAGGACAGATGGGATTTTTTTTTTTTTTTTTTTTTTTTTTTGCTAATATCCTCTATTTTATTAAAGAAATCCAACAATTCCTATACTGAAAAATCTAAACAATTACCATATTGGTGACCTTAAGTAAAGATTATGGTTATTACTATTAATTAAGTTGGAATAGTAGCATTTCTTGGCAACTTCAATTCATGATTATAGTCAGAAAAGCAGCTGTGTTCGCATATAAATCAAATCAAATCAAATCAAATCAAATCAATTTTATTTATATAGCGCCAAATCACAACAAACAGTTGCCCCAAGGCGCTTTATATTGTAAGGCAAAGCCATACAATAATGACGGAAAAACCCCAACGGTCAAAACGACCTCCTGTGAGCAAGCACTTGGCGACAGTGGGAAGGAAAAACTCCCTTTTAACAGGAAGAAACCTCCAGCAGAACCAGGCTCAGGGAGGGGCAGTCTTCTGCTGGGACTGGTTGGGGTTGAGGGAGAGAACCAGGCAACAGCTACACTTAAATGATGCTATCTACCTTCTGAACACCAGCATTTACTTCTCAAATCTTGCAGTTGTTAATTAAATCAGAGATCCAGCTGAGTTCAACTGTCCATGCAGCAATTAATTTAAATGGTCATCAATTCTGTCCAAAGAGCTTCCTGGCCAGAAAGTGATCCAACAACCTCTGGTAACTTTATATTAAGCTTTGTCAGAGCTGTCCAATACATCATGCTGATGAGACCACTGTTTCATAATTTATCAGACAGAAAAAAAATCTAATTTAGATATCAGACTGAACCAATATGTGTAAATCAGAACTTCCTGTCCTCTTGGTCTTGTATTTTGGGAAACAGGAAGGATATCAGACCCAGGCAGAGAGGCCTCATTCTATGGCATGTAAACATCCGGGTTCAGCCATGTTTCACACAAACCCATCATAACTACTTCACATTCTACCACAGATCACAACCAGCAAATGTTTAATAGACAATTATCTGATTTAATAAAAAGCCACAACTAATGCACTTGATCATTTTGTGAGATGAAACATGAGTGCAATCAGTTGTAACTAAGAGATTAACAAGAGCTAAACATCTTGTTCCTATCAATAGATATGGATCATGGAGGCCTACTGCCCTAGACAGACACAATATTGTCACAATATTGCATCCATTACAGATATAGAACCCATGATATCAGCATGTTAACATTCAATCCAAACTTCACAGTCATACAATGACTATCACAGGGCTGGTCCAATAGTCATGCAGGTGGAGTCGTGATGAATAAGTGGAAAATTTTTATACATAAGGCTCATTATCCATGAATCTTAGGGTAAATGCCATTTTTTTGTTAAAATACTCCTCACGGTTAACCATGAGGAGTATTTTATATGTAAACAGAGGAACATATAATTCCATGACTGAGTAAGGGAATAGGTCCTCAAATAAAAACACATCCCACCGTCCTTCAGTCTGTTTGAAAAGAAAAAAAACAAAACAATAAAATTGTATTTAAACAGCTCAGACTTATACCATGTAATGTCATTTGCTCCCACATATAATCAGAGACACCATTTCCAGATAACAATCCGCAATCTGTAATAGGTGCCTGACAATGTCAGCAAGAAGACTCCAGAGATTCACAGAATCAAATTCCACAATTTTATGATTCTCCTTTTATTATACTATAATTTGAGAAAGGTTTTTCTGTTTGTTCCCCTACTCTTCTCAGGTCCTTGGCCCAAATTCCACCAAATGTTTTATGACGATGAAGGTCAAGCCCAGAATTGGCCTTAAAGGATTTGCTTCAGCATAAGTCAAGGCTATTGGACTCAAAGGTCAACATTTTGATTATTATTTTTTTTTTTTGTCACTCTGAAGTTCACCAAAAGTGACCCTCATGTGGAGGTGGGTTTTGGAATTATCCAGGCAAGGTCAAATTTTGCAAAGGTCCATCATTGCGATCAAAAATCAAAATGAATGTTTTTCACTCCGATTTGCACAAAGCATGGCACACATATGAAGGAGTGTTCCAGAAATGTCCAGCAAGGTCAAATTTGCCAAACCTCTATCACTGGGGCCAAGGTCATGTCTGTCCATTTGTTGGGTTCCCAGGTCATTTTGCTGATTTCTGCCAAATCTGGTATTTCAATGAACGTTTGAACGTTGTGCTTAAAGAACTGATTTTGACAGTGGTCAAGGTCAAGCAATTTGATTTTCAACTCAATGTGGAAGAAATGTGGCTCCAGAATTGCCCTGGCAGGGCCAAACAAAGGTCAGTTATTTGGGTGAAGGTCAAGGTCATTGGAGCTAAATGTCAGGTTGTCATAGTCCTGACTGTCTTCAAGCCCATCGGTACTATTGCCTCATAAGCAAAATGTAGGTCTGAAATTACTCATTTTAGACATCTGTGACATATATCACAGTAATCCATATCTGGAGTCATGTGTGTTCTGGGAAATACCTACTTCACAGGTCAACTGAAAGATACCAAAGTGTTGTAGTTTCATCACCACTCCCATTGTTTGCCTAGCCTGCATAGTAGACTAACTACAATTTAGTCCTGAGTTTGACTGTGATTCTTGTAAATCATGAAATGTTGGCCTTCAAATTCAATGAATCTCATGCTATTTAAGTACTGATAAATTAGTTATTAAGTGGATAGGCTAGACCTAGAAGAGATGGTTTTGCTGAGTATCTCACCGTAGAATCACCAGAAAGTGTGTGATGTAGTAAGTTGTCATCCTGAGGTTCATATGCTAAATTAATATGCCTCAAAGAATCCAAAATAAATTGCTACAGTGGGAGGATGCATACCTGCTATAAGCCCTCTTCAGGATTGTGGTGCCTTTGTGCCATTTGAGGAAACCAGTCAAGAAAGAGTTACCACTGTCTATCACGTACTGATATATGGAGTAATTGGACATGGAAAGATTTTGTTAAAAAACCAGGTTCTTTTTCAAAACTGTCACCACAGTATTCACATGAAACAAACAAATGGTGTACGTTGTGCGTCGAAGTCCAGTCTCAAGTACTCCATCACTGCCATCTAGTGAACTACAGTCTATTGCTTGCTGAAAAGGTGGACTTAACAAGAAACCTTTAATAGTTCACTGGTACAGAAGCGCAAATTCAAGTCAGTTGAATCTGGGAGAATGCACTGGTGCAGCACTTCACCACATCCATGACACCGCAGAAATGCTTTGGTTCCTGGATGGCAACCAGCCAGCAGACAACCAGTCCATTCCCACATAAGATAAGATAATAAGATAAGATAATACTTTACTGTCAGATCAGAGATCCAAAATTTGTCTTACATATTCAGTAGCTCCATTACAACACAACACATAACACAAATAAGACACAGATATTTCACAAACAATCCATACAATAAAATTTACTCGCATTGCAGCCTTGATAATGTTGTTATGGATTAAGCTCCTTATTTAGTTTAAGTATCAACTGATGCACAAGAGAATGTTTCATCTCTAAAATAACCAACTGCCTCCATCGTGTAGGCATCTCTTTGTCTTTCATCAGGCACCTGCATGCTGGATCATACACAGAGCAAAGTGCCACGTGGTTAAAATGTCAAAGCTGACACGCTTTCTCAATGCAAGTGACACTCCTCATCTTAGTCTTCCTAAGTAACCGCTAGTTTGACACAAAATGGTTCAAGTGGTACCCAAGGATCCTCTGAAGAAACCTAGTCATAAAGGCATCTAGTTGTCATTTTAGACCACTGGTAAGTATCCAAGTCTCACAACCAAACAGTACCACAGGCAGCACCAGGACCTTAAAGACTCGGACCTTTGCTCTCCAACAAAGATACCAGAATTTCCACAAGACTCTGTCACGCAACCTAATAACTCCATAAGTTCTCAATCTCAAAGGCCAAGGACCAGAGAAATGAATGTAACTGTTGAGATAACTGAATGTCTTTGTAAGTCCAACAGTACAGATTAATTGAACAAACTATATAAAAATCATCAGAGAGTTGACTCGCCTCGGCCTCCTTGCACAGTCTGAAGGGTAGCCCGCGGTCTGGATGGGTATGGGTGGCCATTCTGTGTGCGGTTCTGGAAAACAGAGTGGTTGTTGTTGATGTTGGCAGCTTCAACCTTTATAACACACAAAGAAAAATTTCATTAACGGTTATGCACGGAGAAGAATTCTGTGTACTTTAATACTGATAACAGGTTAAACACACGCAGTAGACAACTCAGAGCCAACAAAACCAACATCTGCACACTCAGTTTCAGCTGAACTCTGTGGAGATCTCTCTCTTTACCCCCCCCCCCCCCCCCCCCAATCACTGTGCATGTTTCCAGATGGGCTAAAAATCCTCTGTTTTTACTGATTGAGAAACATGCTGAATTGAGAGTGTACAGTTCAGATGCCCCCACCATCACCCCACAGTTGAAGTGCGTTTCAAAGCTCTGCCATGGTGCTTGACTGGTTGCTTACTTTGACTTAAATTTTTGAAAACATGCAGACTGTATGTGAAAAATTCCTCACATTGAATATCAGCATTCATGAACATTCTATTTCCACAGACACGAGGCCCTGTCCTTCTTAAAATATTTCAATATAACAGGTGTTAACCATGGCTGGTGTGTGGCAGCTGAGTGGGAGGGTGCCGGCGGACGCCGAGTGGCCTTGGTGGTTGTGGTTCAGCGGGCCGTGGATGTCAGTGGGCAGACCAGCAGTGGGACCCACAGCATGATTCCTCAGGACGTGGATCACATCGTCCAGCCTGTCCAACCGATCCTCCACCTGAGACTGCAAATACACACAAAGAAAAAGCGCTACTGTCAGATTTGTTATGTACTTTAAGGTTTTACACACTCACTGAGTTAATCAAATATAAAGTCATTTGTTTGATAAAATGCATATGCCAGCTTTATTTTTAAAGCTGCAGTGTGTGTGATTTAGTGCTATCTAGTGGTGAGTGTACAGGTTGCATTATGCCGTCGCTGGTCACGTTTTTCTTTCCCTTCGTGTTTTACTACTTTGGTGACAAGTATTCATACTGCGTTGCTTTCTCTTGTGATAAGCAATATGTATGATCCTCCTATTTCACAAAAAGAGTTCTCAGAGTTGTTAGCCTGCACAAACAACCAGTAGGCAGTTTATAAGGGAGCAACAACTGACTCCTCTTCTTTCTTTTTTTTCAGTGTACTGGCTATGCTGTAAAATGCAAAAGGTGGAGTAAGTATGCCCCTTTTGGGTTACTGTATCAATAAGGTGCATTCCATGAGGAGCCCCACTCCCAATTAGATATGAAAGGCTAATTCTAAGCTTATGAAAACACATGGATTCATTGTTGCAGTTAGATATACATTAATAGTTATTACTGTATTCTATTTCTGATAATAAACACCCCTCAGTCCTACACACTCTAACTTTAATAAAATATAACGCAATGCTAAAATACCCTCAGCCATATGACCATTGTCTTCTTTAGAATTTGCAGTTCTTTAATTAGTATCCCAGTGCAATGTATATATGTAGTTATACATTTATTCTTATTTGCATTAATTATTAAGATCCGTCTTACGTACAAGTTGTACATGTTTAATAAGAACCCCTCTATCACTCAATCATAAACACCATTTACATTTTTAACAGTATCTGCAGGAGGGCGTACATGTGCGCATACATGAGCTTTTGACAAGAGCGGAAGTTAGCTTTAAGTTAATGGAAGCTAGCATGCATGCTGATGTCCGCGAAATGTCTTGTAAATCACTTCAGAGGTGTTATCAGGTTACAAAAACAGCATTTTCAGTTTTAGAAGTGTTTATTTCTTGCTAGCTTTTACATAATATATGACAAAGAAGTTATATTTACACACAAATGAAACAGAGTTTGCAGCTAGCTAGACCAGCCACTGACATCACGTGCCACTCTACTCTGATTGGCTGTCACCCCTGCCCCTAAAAAAGTAAGATAATGAGATTCTTTAACCTCTTAAAATAGGTCAAGGTTAGCCATCTCTGAACTTCTCCAAGGTCTGTGTCCCAAGAATGTTCCCTGTGAATTTGAAGATTCTGACAGTAATAGGACTGGACTTACGCTGAGCACAGACAGATGGACAGACAAAAGGGCGGACAGACACAGTCTTCACAATACCT